>NC_135359.1:14865000-15122500 GCF_051622035.1 Arctopsyche grandis
TAATTTCGTGTTCTTCATCCTCTCGAAATACAGTGATTTATGTAATAAAAAATGCTGCAATGTTTGAAATTAATTTTCTACGAAGGCGCATTGATGTTTACCTGTTAGGCCTTCTTGGTATATAACTATGTATGTAAAAATAAAATAAAATAAAATATGAACATGTATCTACATACATATTTATATAGGTAGATACTACTTTTATATTTATTTTTTTACTAACATTACGTATTTAAACACATGTTTCAAATTATTTTGGTTTACACAATTATTCGACAAACGGTACATACATATGTATACATATTTGTCTTCCAGTTTTTTTTTTACGAATACTCAGTTTTATCATATATGTATGTACCGGTGACCGTCACCGCATAGAAAGGTCAAAAAATCGAAAATGTTCGTTTACCATGAATACATATGAAAAGCGGGTAGTATATACATATGTATACCAGTGGCGTGCGGTAAAACTCTCTCTCCCCCCGTCGTACAGCCTCAATCAATTTGCGCGAGCAGGATACAAGAGGAACAGGCTTTTCCTCCCGTATCCTGCCCACGCACATTAAGCAAGGCTGTACGACAAAAAGAGAAATAATTTCACCGCATGCACTGATATTATATATACATAGTACCGTTTACCATACATACATTGTTTTTGATCTTTCGACTTAAGATCTTTCGATTTCGATCTTTGCTTTCCGATATTTGCTTTTTCGATCTTTCGACCTTGTAGACCCAAATTGAAAAGATTTATCTTTGAACATTTTAGATACAATTTTTTGAACTATAAATTTAGCATATTGTCGTACTGCTACCTAACAATGCGTTTAATGCAAATTTAATTTCTTCAAAGAAAGGAAGTGAAACTTACGTGAACATTTTTGGTTGAAAAAAGAAACTTCCACTGACTTGAACTAAAATTAAGTTTATCCTTGTCTTCGGGACTACACTTTTTTCTTTTTGTACTTTTTCCTCCTTGAACGACACCAGCGAACATATTCATGCGCAGTTTTAGCATTGTACCAGTAGAGTTTCACTCCACGTGCGCCTCGGCTTATGCATAATGCAATTTATGCAAGCAACTCCCCCGGTGAATGCAGGACCTTCCCCAAGCTAGGATTTCATCTCGGAATGCGCACGAGGCTGCAATCATCCATGTTTTCTTAATGGCAATACTCCCGATGTATTTATATCCGGCTATTAGCAAAGCAACGCCCTGAAGATTGGCTGAATCGTGCACTTCAACGACTCAATAATTCAAAGTGTAGAAATTTACTGCAAACTGCGAGATACATATACGCAGATACATATGTAGGTATAATCGCAGTCCGGATGAACGGTTTGCGGTTTTACTATATGAGTTGGGTGGTGACCTCTCCACAACTCGTCATGAAGCCAGACGCACTGGCTGGGATATTGGTGGATTGCATATATCATGCAAAAGTTTCAATGAATGCTTCATTGAGTGTTATTTATTTATGAAAAGTTCAAACCATTTATCTGCGAGCTTTCTAAAGAGACGTTTCCTCAAATGCATACATTTGATTATGCGCATATTAAACCAGGTTTATCGAACGAACATCAAACACACAAGTTGGAAAATAATGCTAGATTTTAAATTCATGTACACGTAGTATTGATAAACAGCTTTCGTGGAAAATTGCAATTGAAATATCTAATTGGCTTATTTATAATTCCTTTTTAATATACCTCTTGACTAAAATTACACTCAAATTGAAAATGAAAAATATTTTACCTATAAATTTCCTCGAAATGAATGTGAAACATTTTAATTTCAATTTCAATTTTTGCTCTTTCATCAAAAAAATTATAAATTGATATATTTTTTTACAAATTGAATCGAACTGTACTGTATTTTTTCCCACGAAATTTTGCTAACTTTCCTGGATATGATTTAATGGTGATATTTCAAACTCTTTCCCATTTTATAATAGTTATAATAATTTTAAATACCAGACAAAAGAGCAATATTTAACAATCGCGATAAAGACTCGGCGATGATTCACACTATTCAAACTATTTATTATTCAAAACTAATGAAATAACCAGCAGGGTTATGGAATACTTGTAAAAGATATCAAATTTCTTTCTCATTTTGAAGAATATTTTAACTGTTAAATGTTTAATGAACATTATACAGTTAGCTATGTAATTGAGTCTTAAGTTCTGAATTCCTTAAAATCCAATCTGAAAGTTTCCTCATTTATTCTGCAGTTTAAAAAATAAATTAAATAGAAAAACACGTAGTTGTATATACAAATGTATTTGGAATGGAACTGATATGCGATATACTGATATGCTGATATTCTGCGCGCGCACGTCAATACGGGAGGAAAAGCCTGTTCCTCTTGTTCCTGTTGTATCCTGCTCGCGCAAATTAAGTGAGTATGTACGTGAGTATGTACCGTTTACCATGCACTCTTTTTTATCTTTTGACTTAAGATCTTTCGATTTTCGACCTTTGCCTTCCGATATTTGCGTTTTCGGGCGTTTCACATTCGGGCCCGAGACGGAGACCGATATATAGCCATAGTCGCGAAATTGTAATTGGCGAATTGTAGTCACTATGGCAAAATTATAAAATATCAACGGGCATAACTTTAGCATTATATATTAAGCAAATGCATCTAAAGCTTCAAAAACCTATTAGAAAATATGGAAAACCTCTATTGATGATTCGTAAAATATTAATCGAACACGAGATGTTATACCAACACGCACAACCGAGCACTTCATCACACTGCACAATGCTGAGGCTGAGAAGGGCGAGTTGAAGGGTAAGGTATGTGTATTCCCTAGTGTTACATTTCAGTGCCTTTCTACCTCACCCAACCACCCCTCACCCAATTGCTTGCTTGGGCCGGAAACACGTGTACGTCGGAAAACAGCTCACGTACGTAACGATACTGCCGAGAAATGGAATTCGTTTCTGCGCTCATGTGCATTCTCATATTACACGGGGCGCCGGCTCGTAACTTCATTAAAGCCGCTGCCTCCCACCCTTACTCGTTTTCAACCCCTTGCCGCCTCTCCCATGGGTTATATTGCTCCTTTAAAATTGCAGTAAATACCAGGTTCTAGACCTCTATACCGTTAGCTCTTGTAAGACGTCAACCACGTACACCAGACCGCCTGGGCTCGATTGCCTTTTCTAAGGTATTTCAGTGTCGCCATCATAAATATGGAAAACCTATCAAATTATTTAAAATATAAGGCTATTTCAAAAATATGGACTCGATTTGAAATCATTTTTTGTATCTTTGCAACTACAAATCACATTTGACTTAACTCTTCATTAGTTCAAGTTTCAAATAATTATCATTAGATATGCCCATCGCTTCAGTCATTTGCAGGGTGACAAACAATCACTTTGAAAACGTGGCAATATAGATTTTCTCTGACTAGACCTTGATACTTTTTACTAAAGGGCATGTCAAGAACTTACTTTTGTATCATCATTAATTTATTTCTCAACACGATCCTTTTGTATGTTTATCCAGATATCTCAGCAAGTCACAATTAACAATATTAAGGTCAAGACACACAGTACCCGGCATGTGGCATTTTAGATAATTTTGTACATGAAAAAAAAGCTAGACGTTCTACGGTACGCCATATCTGTACCATCGCGTCCCCCCCACATCACCCCCTGGAGTGTTTTATTCTTGTATTGAGATGATTTCACAGTGATTGACAACGGTGATTTCCACATTTGAAAAAAAAATACGAGAAATTAATAATATCGTACGAATTAATAATGACTTAAAGAAATGTCTCTCACAAAATGCCGTACGTTTGAGTGTGTTCTTGCCATATAAAGAAATTAATGTAAGTATTTACATAGTTTTTATGACAACAATTGGAGTAAAATTGTTTTAATAATAACAAGAATAATTTAATGAACCAAATCGTTATGGAAGCGTTTTGTAACAAAAATCGTAATTTATCACCAGATACCCATCTCATGAGTAATTTAATAATCATTTAATGTAGAAGGAGAGGTACCACTTTGTAACGATAAGCATTTCAATAGTTGATACTAAGTTTCAGTTTGGTATGATATCGCTTTCCTCATTGTGATGGATAGCGAGTGACACGGACTTATGTTTTATTTTATTTTTCCAAATGCACTGATGCAGGGTTTTCATATATTTTTGTATCCCTCATCAAAACCTCTATGATTCGAATTATGCAATTACGAAATAAAAACATTGATCAATAATTATATGCTTGACAGGTGCGAGAGCGAGAGAGAGAGATAATTAAATAAATAAAAATAAATAAATAATTACATTCGCGGCACACTCAACGGTCAGTGTGAGAAAGATATCCGCATTAGAATAACGGCTCTGCTTCAGCCATTTTTTTTCATTTCTTGCATTTATTTTATATTATTAGATGTTTAACATACGATACAATGATTTTTTTGACCTAATTACAATAATTAATCTCTCATATTTTGCACTATTTTAAATTAAAACAAACATTTTTAACTGGACGCTTGGCGTCCAGCATAGTGGCATAGTGGCTAAATATTATTACTAGGTACATAGATAAAGTAAAAAACTTCAACTTCAGCATACTAACCAATCTAATTCTGAATTCGACGAGCGCTTGGTGGGTATTCAAACAGCGACAGAACTCAGTTTATATTGCGACATTTCACAGTTTCATTGGAAGTAATCAAGAGTTTGAAAGTTCACCTGCAATCCTAAGCCATTTCTATATATGTAGATATGTGCATATATATATAAAGGATAAACAGTGAACGTCGTCGGCTTCGGTGCATATTTCAAGTTGGGGATTCTGGTTCACTTTGCGCGATTTTATTATGCACGCCATTACGTAGCCGAGGCCGAGCTGATTGCAATTTATCGCGAGGGTGGTTGGGTGGTGGGTGCACCTCACATGTGTGTGCTCGAGCCTCGATCCAATAATGTTGTCCGACTTGATGGGAGATAGGTAGTGAATAGGTAGAGGGTGGGTAGGTGGATGGGGATGGGTTTCACCCAGGATAACCCATTTACTCGATTTGAAAAATAGAACGTACCGGATTAGGATTCGCGATTCGTAGAAACGGATGCTTGAAATTGCTCGTCGAATAGTTGCCGATTGAATCCATTTGAATCTTGAATAGCAATAAGATTTAATTATTCAAATGTGTGTTTACTTTACTTTGGAGAATTTCTCGCCAATTTATGTTTTGAGCATACCCAACTTAGGCTTAATATCAGCATATGTACATCCAATAAATATGTAGGTATAAATTTATACTAATGACATACCTATCTGATATATAGTCTTACAGTTTGTGAAGAAAATTTTTTATTTCATTCCATTTTCCCTCCTGCTAACTGAGTAGGTACGTCCGTTTTGGAAATTTTCAGAGACATGGTCATGAAAACGAGATCTTCCTTATTCTTCCGATTTTTATAGAACCATTCTGGTGGTATCCATTTAATGTCATTTAGGCAGTACATCGCGATAATTTAATTTGTTTGGAAATTTTTATCTAACCCGACCCTTGAAAATGGTTTAAAATTATATGAGCCGTGTTTCCCATGTTTTTGAAATTTTTCAATAGAAGATGATACATTTATTAAAAAAAAAAAACAAAAATTAGAAAAAATATAAACGGAAACGATAAAAATAACGTGACCAAAATATTTCTCTCGAAACATTGATTTACGTAAAATGGACAATTTTCTATTTTTTTTAATAAGCAAAACCCAAAGAAGAAAAAGTAAGGTAAAACAACAAAAAAATTGCTAGTAAGATGTGATGCAGGTAGTATGTAGCTGTTTCAAATATCCGAGTCAATTTATATTTTCGATTAAAACCATTTTTTACAAATGGCCTGATATATTAGTCCACAGCTATATGTATATACATATGTAGGCGTATCGAAGACGCCAATTAATTCAATATTACAAATTAGTTTAATTCAATTTTGACAAGTGACATACCTGTGATATTTGTACGTTCACAATTTATTCTGAGAAGAACGTATTATTAGAATTTCGAAAAGATATTTTCAATTTGATTGAATATTGTAGATGCTCTGAGGAGGGAGAGATTCGAAAATTTCTTTCTTAATATTCATTCGATTGCGGTGGTTTAATTGGAACGAAAGAGACACTCGAAAAGGTTTTTCTTGTTGACATTGATCGGGTCGAAACTTTGGCAATTAAAAATAATTCCTTGTTGGATTTTTGTCGTGCAATCACTGTAAGAATTTAATTTATATTTCATCTGTTTCCTATATTAAATTGCAAGCGATTAAAATATCAAAATTGTAAATGAAAGCAGAAATAGATTATTTGTTATAAAGATCACATGCAATAGCAGATATAATGCATTTTTTACTATTTCCAATCAAATGAATGTAATTGCAAACGGAGAGAGAAGTGCTTGACTGACACTGAGTGCATTTTTATTTTTTTCAAATGGCACGACCCGTCATTGAACATTTTCCAAAGCCGGCACCTCGCCTGTGTAATTCATACAAAATAGCGCAGGTGATGCGCGAAATCCATTAAATTTAAATTCTGTCGAATAAATTAAAGTCTGGTTGGGATTCCGCGTGCGTGCAGCTGATGCAAAACGGGATTTTTCATTCGTAAATTTCGAGTGTTCCATTTGCATGTGCACACGTGCGCCCGGTTGCATTCCGGCCAATCAACCTTCCACGAACACGACGAATTAGTATGGGGGATGTCGACAAATACAAGACGAAAAGCTAAAATTAAGCTCGGCGGAATAGTTTCCACCGCCTTCCGGTCTAATTCAATTCGGCATGCAAAGTGCGCTAACCCCGCAATAATAATTTTAGCGGCTTGTATGATGTTCAAAAATGCGTGCAATACACGCGTTATGGGGATTTTATTCAAATTTTGGAAAAAATTCCGCCGCATGCCGACGAAAAAAGCCCAATATTGAGATTTGGGGTCAAAAAGGATCTCGAACGGCACTGCGAAAGATGCGCAGAATGCGACCGCTCAACAATGGCGGAATATTTGCTGCGAGTAATGTCATTCGAGGGGTACCGGTTGATGGGTTGGGGGGGTTTGGGGCGTGCAAATATGAGGCGGCACGTCGGGGTCTAGGGTACCCCTATGCAAATATGCAGTAGTGCAATCTGTCCAGGGCCGCGGTCACGCGCTTGGCCTCCACTGACGCTCCCCATATTTTATTAGTTCGGACAAATATGCTGTTGAGTTCATACTGCCAATATTGATTCAAATACTATGATATCACGTCGTTGCAACCTTTGTAAATTTTTAATAAAAAATAAAACTGAAACAATTATGCACGTAGGTGAACGTGTATGTACATACATATGTATGAATGTAACCGTTTGCATTTTGATTGTTTTAGATTATGTACAACAATATATCAACAGGCCTTGCCTACCTAACAAGTCAAAGTTTTGGTCGTCTGTTATTCGTGCTAAATTTTACTATTTTTTAGTCGCGTAAAAGGGTCTATGCTTCGCAAAATTTAAAACATAAACTGTACGCTTAATTTTGACAGCAAAAATGGGACGTATTCAATCGGTGTAGTTACATTTGTATTCAATAGTATCGTATTAAAAATAAATGATCGTGAAAGGTTAATACAACAGATTTTATAAAATCTTTATTTTTCACAAGTGTTAATTCGCATCAATAATCTCAAGACTGTTGCAAAAAGGGCTGCAGAGTGCAGTTTGGCAGTCATCGATGGAATATTTGGAAGACTGGACGATAACGATGACGATGTAATATCGGGACAGTCAGATTTCCTGGTTGAGTTGAGTGAAGCAGCTGCAATAATAAGGTCCACTTAAAAATCAACTCTTTAAATTTACTCGATGAATTGGGAAGAGAAAAATCTATGTACATTTGACAGAGCTGCTATAGTTGATTGGCAGGGGTTGTCGCACAGTGTTTTTAACTAATGTTTTGTGTAGGATCATCATGTGTAACTAGTGTTGTAAGAAATTTGCATTTTCTTCTAATATCGTCATCAAAACACAGCAAGATTTTCTTGCGTGCTTTTTAATTTTCATTGGCTATGTTCATATTACATCTTAGGTATGTATGTATGTACATTTTAATAGATACTGATGTAGTAGTGATCATTAATCTTATGACACATGACTTTTTTGTATTTATAGTATTTTCTTATTTAATTTTAATGTACATATATATGTACATATACATACATATGAATACTTACGTCATAATAGGAAAATTAGTTTAAATGCCTATTTGAAATTCTAGTGTATTTATATGGATATTAGTCATTTAATTTTCACTAACACTATTTTGAAACTAATCTCCTAATTTGAAATATAATAATAAATAATACAGATTTTTTAAATTTTCATTTTATAAAATGTGTAGGCTTAACTAAACAGTTTGATAAGTGATAGATATATCGAAAAATATTGAAAATTTGAGTGGAACTGTAAATGTAAAATTTAAGTATGTCATGTTTTCAACTTAATGTGCTTTGATCACTTACTTGGAAAACAAAATTTTTTAATTATATACATAATTTTAATTAAAAAAATTTAAATATTTTTCAAAAATTGATAAAGTAGACTAAACGTCCACTAGCTGATGCATTCTATATCAGACTAATTAAGTAACGTTCCGGGAGGGTCAAGGAGGTGGGTTTTGGAGAGGAATGGGATCTGGGTCCATCCGGTATTTTCGGTCCGGCGGCGATCCGTCCTTAAATAGTTAAATAGACACACGCCAGTAATTCCCCCATGCTCGGAAAACCCCTGAATAATCCATGAGCCGCTTGGCGACTCTTCGCCGACCCGTTTGGGACGGGGATGGCGCGACCGAGCAAGTATGGGGTCGGTCGTCTTTGCTGTTCAAAAATCAGAAACACCCACTTAGGGCCTTGTTTGCCTCGTAAATTCTCCCGCCTCGCAAAGCAAACAATACGTCATGCCAAAAAAAAGTAGCAATATTGCCTAGACGGGCAAAAAGAGTAGGGAGAACTTTTACTTAAGGGCACCCGCTCATCCGGAAGTCGTTTGGTTGTACTTGCACTCTGCCGGATGAAAGTGAATTCTCCAGATCAATTTTGGAAATTGACGTCATTTGTTTACACACATTTTCCAAGCATGCAAAATACGACGCAATATGAAAATGTAAAATTTTGATCACTACACGTAAAAATAAAGTAAATATAAAAATCATGCATATATTTACATATTTTTCCCATGTATTTGGAGGTGTATCTCTTTGGTTCGAATTCAATATACCCGTCGAACCATTTTTTTTTGTTTGTGCGAAGGTAAACTTATAAGGGAGTAATTGAATTTCCCTTTTTATTATTGCGAAATGGGGCCGTCTCACATAGTATATACGGCATTTTCAATTTTCTCGAAGGCTTCGAAACGTAAGAAAATCACCGCTATTCCGAATTGCAGCCTGCGCTCAACTGTTGCGAATGTTTACCATACCTAGCCAAATGTATGTACATTAAACCGATACGAAATTTTGTGAATATGAATCTCCGATAGTATTTAATAAATTATTATTTAAAAATAATAACATCAAATCATGGCTGTGGAGTCGGTTCAAAATTTATTGACTGTGACTCCAACTTCAACGATATTAATAAGATTGACTTTTCTTACCAAAATAAAGTTAAGTAAAAATAGTAGCAGTTTTCAAAATATAAAAGGAATGAAAAAAAACACTAAAAATTGACAGGTAACCCTATTTATTGAATTATTGGTTATTAAATAGGTATACATAAAAAGTAAGTAAGTTCATTAATGTATGAATTAGCGGATGAATTTCATATAAAAATAAATCAATCAGAAAAATGAGAAAAAATCGGTTACAACACTTCAAAATTCTTACAATTCAATGATTTTATGTACAATGGAATAGAGAAAATACTAAAAAGGAGTCAAAGTCGGGGCACTCTTACACATTCTTAGTATTACGTTACTCCACTTTAAATAAAACGAATCTTATATTTTTAGTCTAACAATGTCTAAGAACACGCAAGTTAGTATGTTCAGAGAATTTGTATTTGTCTTTCTTCAGCAATCTATATAATCTTACATATTTAACACTCTAACACATTTGTAAATATGTATGTACATTTCATTTTACATATTTCAGTTTGTCTTTGTTTCGCCTTATCATCCATTATGCATTCACAGTCATGATGAACATTTCCCTCCTCTTCAGGTCCTTTCTCATAACTACCATTACATTAACATTAACATTATACGCTTCGCTGTATGCACTTCTGTAATCTAAGGATAATACATATTTGCACTTAAAAATCGACAGAAGTCAAATACATTGATGCTATTCACTTTAAACATAATTATATTAGTACATGTGTATGTTAATTTTTTCAAAACATTCTTACAAGTCTACATATATGTATATACAAACTCGTATAGGCTTTTCTTATTTTTCTTTAGTACATCATTTCTTTAACTAAATTAAGTATTACTCACCTAAGCAGGTTAATCTCCGAATAAATTTAATACTATGAAATTATGTATTTTAATGTATTTCAATATGGATTGACTGTTCGTCTAGACGTCTAGACCCAATCGAACCAATTTATACAATTCCTCAAGTCGTAACATAAATTATCACCTTTTCACATAAGGTACTACTGAAGCGTATTTCAATTTTCAAAATTTTGCATTGTATGCAAACTCGTTTTATAGGTCTTGCGAATTTTTTTAGGGTGTCTCCACCGGAGCGTTATCTGAGCGCACACTCTCGAAGTGCAAACAAGTCGTTGTTTCACATATTCAAATTTCACTCAGCTAAAATTGAGTCCATTAACAGCGATTTATATTCCGATAGGTCCTCGTAAGTGTGGTGGTAAGCTTTGTTTGCCTGGCCGCCTGGTTTCACGGCTCTTAGCATTTTGATGTTAATAGTACGATACTTGTGTAATGCCCAATTACAAAAGGATGCGGACGGGAACAGCTGTAAGGAGGGATAAGACCCAACCATCCACCCATCCACCCCCCAGATGTTATTGTAAGTTATTAAATGGCCACTTCGAATCTGGCCCTGTTGGGTCCGGGCTAAGAGTAACAAAGCGCCCTTTTCGAGAGTGTAGGGATGGGGGATGGGGGCAACCGGGCATAACTCACATTAGTTATGATATGTGCGTGCTATTTCAGGGCTCGGGCCTCGTAATTAATAGATACATGGGGAAACGGGATATCTTTGTGTCCATTATAGATAATGGTGGACGGCCACTGCCTCGCATAATGGCCAAATGACAAATTCATCGCACCAAATCATATAGAAATTTCACAAACAACACAATAGTTCTGTGTCACCATTGTGACTGTAAAATGGAAAGATCATTATCAAAGTTTTCAATGTTAATAAATAACACAAAATTTCATAAACTCCCGACATGGAAAACGAGAGCACGTGAAGACTTAATTAAAGAAATATCACTAAATATATAAATATCTACATATGTACATATATAAGGTAGACCGGGGACAAACATAACAGTCGTGATATTTAGGTTCGAATTTGAGATTGAGCGTTAAATGACCGCTAAATAAGTTTCAACCTGTCAATCAGCTTCGCTGGAAAATTTTCGTGTCTACGCAAGTTTATCGCTTCTTGGACACACGAACTAACGATTTACGTCTGACTTACATATAATTGTAACAAGTAGCACTTTCTGAGTGGGGATCTTTATATCATGGTGGATTGGGGACAATATTGTAACATACTGTTACTATGCTAAAAACAAAAACTCCAGAAACAGAAACAGAAGGTTTACCCCATGAAGTTACTCAATATAGATATGATACCACAGACCAGCACATCCAATTAAACATTTTTACTGGTAATCAGACCAATTCTGAAAGTATCATCTAGGTGGCACACCTACATATATATATATATATATATATATATATATATATATATATATATATATATATATATATATATATATATATATATATATATATATATATATATATATATATATATATATATATATATATATATATATATATATATATATATATAGATTGAACAGAAAAAATCAGAGAAAAAAAGTAAAAACTAATATATACAGACACACCAGAAAGATGCTTTAGAGGCTGATGACAGGGAAAAAAACAAAATGAAAATCAACTCTAACACTAACTTGAAAAACCAAAACAAATAACAAGAACAGAAACAAATTAATAAAAACACATCAAATTGTGGTAAATTTCGTTGTCATTGTTGTTTTAATTGCGTTCACATTGTAATTGTTGTCCTTGAAACTTTTAATGTTATATTACCAAACTATGCTCCAAATATGTCTATAATAAAACTTTGTTACAATTGTCGCCTCTGTTACAATTGTTCCCGGATAAGGGGCAGTTGTAACAAATTTTCAATCTTGATTTCAGCTGTATTATTTCGTTTTATAAGAACCATAGGGAATAAATAAATATTTTGCTGAATATATGGCTTATAATATGGCTACATTTGTTATATTGTGAATGTAGTAATTAAATAAGGGAAAAAGCTCAAAGTCAAAATGTTACTTTTTTCCCCGGTCTACTCTACCAATAATACAAAAAAAGCTTGTTAGCTTAAAATGCAAAAAAAACATAGCTGTTATGTAAATAAATAGAATTTTTAAGACACAAATCCTTTAGTAAAATAATGCTAAATCTGATTCCATTTGAATATACATGTCAGTGTCATGCTTTTAATTTACTTTATTGAATACCAAAGTTTCACTCGAAATAAGTACGATTTTTTTGTAAATTTTAAGACGCTTTTAAGGGCCTTACATATATCTTAAACTTTTATAATATGGTACCAACTTAAAATATTATGAAACAAATAAATTTTACCGTTGCATCTGTACATAAATAATTTTAAATGGAGACTTCAAAACGAACAAAAAAATTGCGTAAGCAAAAACTTTATATAAACAGATAAATAACTTTTGGTATTAGCTATTTTTCAGGTTTCAATTTCGATATGTTTTTTGGGACGTTAATAGATTTATCAAAAAAGAAGAAAACACGTTTGTTGCTAAACGATTCCGTGAATGATAAATGTATATGTACATATGTATAATATGTATGACAAAACCAAATCCTATAGAGACAGTGCACGCAGCAATATCGAAACTTGTCTCCGACACAAAGTTCATGCAACATATCTGTAATTTAATTTCTTGGAATAATGGAATGGAATCTGGAACGTTATGAAGCGTTCTGGATATTTACAACGTTTGCCTCCCTATTCTACCCCCCGTGTACCGATATATGTACATATTTCCGAATAGCAGACACTACACATAATACGCTTGGCTGGACCGGATCACGCTCCGCTGGACGAATAGGAGATTCAAACCAACAAAGGAGTCCAACCCGACTTAACCAGTGCTCTAATTAATATCAACTATAATTACACAGACGGACAAATAAAGTGCTGTCAACTGATATTGTCGTCTGGCTGATAGATTGATTTCCGGCTTAAAATTATACAGTGTCAATAATGCTTCAAATTAAAAATGTTCGTCAATTTTGCATTGAATTAAATGTATGATGCATTTTCACAATCAAATTTATTTTTAAGTTGGAATTAAAATAATTATGCATTTGTTATTGCATGTCACTGCAATCCGTCAATATGATCATTTGGTAAAACATGAAAATTTCAACTATATGTAATTAATAATTATAAAAAAAACATATAAAAGAAAACAAATATAAATATAGCACGTATCAATCGAGAGAAAGAATTCGAAAGAGTCGATTCCGACTTGCATGATATCCTATGTAGGTGTATAACTGTTATTATTATTACGCGATTGTATTAATATTGAAATATAATAAAATAACGTATGGCAAAACGTTGATTTATTTTGGGAAAACACAGTTTTGTAAGCCAAACCGCGTTACTGGCTGCGGTTTTAAGTGAATTGCAGCTATCCGTTTTGCAAAATTATCCTCGGTTTCAATAGAACCAAGATCAAAATAATGCATTCAAAATATACCAAACATAAATAAATTTCGTAAGTTATCGTTAGTAAATGTATGCCTTTGTGTGTTCGAATTTCCGTTTTGAAATACAAATCATCACATGTCTTTGAATCAGAGTTCAAACAGTACAATAAATTAAATTAATTTTGAGACGATGCAGTGTACTGATTGTTGTCAGAGAGCTACAGAGGAACGTTGATTAACCCGGTATCTCTAGATTTCCATATCGTCTGTTCCTGATCCATGTGGAATATATTGCAATCCTGTTTAATCACATATCTATACAATGAACAATCAACTATAGTCTGTTATAACATTTTAGGTGTACGATATCACGATGGATATTTACATTTTAAAAGAAAAATTAACGAACCTTGAAGTTTAACGTAGCATACAATAGCCGAAATACATAATTCGCCCTACAATAATAGTACTAACGTGGCGAAAACGGGTGCGTTTACTTGATTAAGCCGAATCCCATTCGAACTGTGTGGTTATGTATGGGCAATTTAATTTAAATTATTGGTCGGATACCGTAAATTTGTCATGAGGGAGGGGGTGGTTAGACTGAAGGTGGGCTGGGTGGGAGGCTGAGAGGGTTGTCTGTCAGGAGCCGACAGGATGTCTCCCGCCCAATAGGTTAGTCCACACTGCATTCAATCAAATCTGTTTGTCTAGGCTGTCGGTTTTACTCAGATACCGATGGCCTGCGCAAATCGAATAACGGATTTGGAGTTTAATAATGTATGCTGGAAATGTCACCGAATTCTAGCTCAAGGTAGTTGGGTGGATGCAATGTGGTTATTTGCACGAAATGGTTGACGTATTGACGTTAGTATTGAATAGATGACGAGATGCACTTGCGGTTGAATTGAATATGTAACATCAGACATGTGTCAATTTATTGTCACGACATTATATTATACTAGTTTTGGGCCCGTTGATTTTAGCGGGTGGTTTCGGAAAGGATTTGATACACGAATTAAAATAAAGTTACAATACGTATAGTAATAATAATTGGTATTTTCGTAATCGTATTTTAAATTTAATCTTTTGTTTCTGTCAGCCGATCTTGTGAACGAAGTGATATGCTGCGTCTCTTTCCGCAATATACGACTCCAAGGGGAGAAAGAGAAACAGAGCATGATGAGTGAGTACTTCGTAAACATTAAAACTCACCAAGCTCCGTCTCTTTCCACGATATACGATTCCAAGGGGAGAAAGAGAGACGGAGCATGTAAAGGAAAATTCACACGAACTCCACACGCACGCACGCAATAGACAATTATTATATACTAGTTGTTTTACCCGGCTTCGCCCATATTTGTAATATAAACAGCGTAAAGATTTGTTTTTTTATTAAATTTATTTGAATCGAAAAAAAAATCGACTTTGACTTGTTTACAAAATTCCCAACCAAAGATATATATATACATATATGTATACATACATACTTACACATGTACATACAAATATACGACGTGATGGATTTAACCCACATGAGTAAATTTTCATATACGCAACTTTATGAAAAGTTTCTATACATTATGAAAACAAAGTTTAACAATTTTTTACCAATTGAATGGTTCAAATCTATCGTAATCGAAAGATTTTTCGATAAGATTTGAAAGATTATATAATCTAGATCAGTGGTTCTTAACGGGGGCGCCAGCGCCCCCTTGTGGGCGTTTTAAAGGTCTGAGGGGGCGTTTTTAAATTTTTAACATTTGAGGGGCGCTGCAGGAGTTTATCAAAGCGATTTTATGGGCGTTCACAGACTGTGCGTTTGCCTTGCGTTTTGAGGAAACGCAATTGAGTGCAGCCATTTGCAGTTACCTCTCGTTTATATATATATATATATATATATATATATATATATATATATATATATATATATATATATATATATATATATATATATATATATATATATATATATATATATATATATATATATATATATATATATATATATATATATATATATATATATATATATATATATATATATATATATATATATATATATATATATATGTATATATATATATATATATATATATATATATATATATACACATACATATATGTATATCGCTGTATTACATTGCTGTACCCAAATGGGTTTCCTTAAAACGCAAAGTGTCAATAGGCCTTATTGCATCATGCACTCCTCTGTCAATTCGTTGGAGATGGTCGCGTTCATTTATAAGCGTAAGTGTTTGTATTGTATTCTGAGTTCTTCTGCATTAAAATTTTTTCTTCGCAAATTGGCCTTTATTTCAAGATGACAACCAATTAGAAAATAAAATGTCTATTGACTTTTAAATATTCTATTGACTATTTAAAATTCGGTTTTGTTCCATCTCCTACAAATCAACAATTGCCAATGTGTTTAATCTGTCAACACGTATTTTCTAATGGGGCAATGAAGCCATCGCGGTTAAATGAACATTTTTTAAAGAAACATCCCGACAAGAATAATAAAGACATATTGTACTTTCAAGAACTTAAGAAAAAATTTGAAAGCCGTAATACTCTCAGTAATGTTTTTAAGAAGATTTCAAGTCGGAACGAAAAAGGACTAATGGCATCTTATTAAATAGCACAAATTATTGCAAAATATGGTGTACCACATACATATGGAGAAAAATTAATACTACCAGCTATACGTGTATTCATTAATAATATGATCGGACAAAACTAGCAAGAGATTCTTTCTTCAGTCCCATTGAGCAATGACACGGTTTCAAAAAGAATTGATGAGATGG
Source organism: Arctopsyche grandis (assembly GCF_051622035.1). Lineage (NCBI taxonomy): Eukaryota > Metazoa > Arthropoda > Insecta > Trichoptera > Hydropsychidae > Arctopsyche > Arctopsyche grandis. The sequence goes on from NC_135359.1 coordinate 14,881,807, forward strand.
CAAATGATATCGAAATTCAATTATGTGATGAACTGCAGTCTAACGAATTTTCATTACAATTGGATGAGAGTACTCTGCGGATAATGAATCTCTACTACTTGCTTATGTACGATTTGTGAAGAATGAAGAAATTATCGAAGAAATGTTATTTTCAAAATTACTTAATACTGACACGAAAGGTTCGTCAGTATTGAAAATTTTTTCACTGAAAAAAAGATTCCCTTTACTAATGTTATTGCGTGTGATACTGACGGAGCACCAGCTATGGTTGGTCGGCATCGTGGTTTTATATCAAGGTTGAAGAACGTTGCACCAAATGTTCTAACAATTCACTGCATTATTTACCGTCAACATTTAGTCGCAAAGAAGCTTAATGGAAGACTTCACAAATCGCTGAGTATCGTTATAGTTGTCATTAATAAAATAAAGCCCCATCCCTTGAATGATAGATTATTCCGTCAACTGTGTAAAGAAAATGATGAAGAATTCCAACGACTTATCTTACATACAGAAGTAAGATGGCTCTCGAAAGGAAATTGTTTAAAAAGATTTTATGCACTATTTGATACAATTGTGGAGTTTTTGGATGTAAACAATGAAAACATATGCATTGAATTAAAATTACTACGAAATGATGTGGCCTATCTTTCGGATATATTCGGAAAGATAAATGAAAATCTCCTGAAGCTTCAAGGAAGCAATATCAGTCTTTTTAAAGCCAAAGGCATTATACTGAGCTTTATCAACAAACTCAAATTATTTAAAAATAATCTTCGTCGGCGAGAACTTCATCAGTTTCCTTCTTTACAACAATTAAAAGAAGATATGCTCAAAGATTCTGATTTGAAAACATACTGTAGCCAGATTGACGCCCTTATCGAAGATATGATAATACCATTCAAAGACTTGTATGAACTTTTAATACCAGATTGGATAATTAATCCATTTTTATCAGATGTAGAAAGTGTCAGTCAAAAATTAAAAGAGCAGTTTATTGAGCTACAAAATGACTGTGAAGCTAAAATAGTATTCAATCAATGTGATTATGATGTTTTTTGGGTCCGTTTTCGCCATCGATACCCTCTTCTGTGGAAAGAGATAAAATTATCCATCGTAGCATTTTCTTCATCATAATTAGTAGAAAAGGGTTTTAGCGCAGTAACGCATATATTAAAAAAAAACCGAAATCGATTACAGATAAGCCAAAAAGGAGATTTAACTAAACTTGAACCAAATTTTACTCAAGGCTCAAGGATCTCATTCATTTTTTTTTAGTTTTTAATAAAAAAATCACATTTCCATTGAATTACTTACTTTTAAATTGAAATAACATTATAATGTATGTAATGTTAATATGACATAAATGGCAATTAATACATAATAATTTTTTATTTGTAAAGAAAATCATTGCATGAAATACATACGTAGAAAATAGAGTAATCTGGATAATTTTACTGTGGTAAAAGGGGCGATTCTTTCAATATGGTTAGGAAACACTGATCTAGATCAAAGTTGACAGGGTTTACCGATCTTTATGCCAATAATTGTTGGGACGGTTTCATGCAAAACTAACACCACTAAAACCTACCAGAACCACCATCATTTTTCGTTCTCCAATATTTCCATTAGAAATGGTAAACAGAAAACCAATTTACATATGTAAATCAACTTTGCCAAGCAACTTCACTTCATAGCAAATAGCTATTATGTTTATAAATCTTATCAAACATCAAAAACATTAATTATACATTAATTAAATTAACATCAAAAACATTAATTAAACAGTAAATACGTATGTGAGCTACTATATTTATATCTGAATTTAAAAATTATATTCATGTTATTAAATTACTAATTTAGGCAAGTTAGGAAATATCAATAGAACTAACAATATGTTAAAAATATTGCTGTCCTACGTCAACACCTTCGGTGGTATATAAAAAATAAATGAGTCAAATTTCATTATGCCATCTTAAAAGCATTTAGTGTTAGAGTTCTATCGAAGATCAACCAGACCTTAACAAGCCAATTGACACGACATCCTGCCTTCGGGGTCAAATCTTGCATTTTCCGACTTCAGAAAAGCGGAAGGCCGGAACCGAAGTTGAGAGCTCGCAGACGTGGTTTCAAGACACTTCTATAGAATCACTTTAGATATATAATACGAACGAAGAGAACTATTTTAATCTAATGCTCATAGCGTAATCATTTATTCATAAGTGTTCACCGTCGCCATACTGTGCTTGGCATTAGTTCGAGAAAATTTTGATAAAAATAGAAGAAGAAAGGAAAAATACGCGTACAGGCTATGGAAGTGGATCTGGCAAAAGAAAAAAAAGAATGCAAAGTACACGTTTTTGTCTGTGGCTATATTGAAATTCTGGCGGTGATGTAGGCATTCGTGAACTTTGCATGCATGAGGTTAACGTTGTGTACGAAATTGCTTTACTTGTGCCGCAGAGGACGTGATAAGGGAGCGTCGACTTGTTCGTAAGGGGTTTCCGTGTTTCGATGGAATTGCGATGAGATCTCTGATCAAATCACCATCAAACCCCTCACCGGAAGTTGCGCAGGTGAATTTAATTATTCATGTACGTAATATTCCTATGAGAGGTTGAGAAATCGCGCCCTTGTGCAGCTCTCGTACGAACTCATGAGATGCATCGATGTAGATAAACTTTATTCACCATGAAAACGCTATGAGAATTAATAAGTACACATACATATGCATATAATTTAACAAATATAAAATATTTAATCAATCAATTATAAACATACTTATTTCTATTTAAATTTTTGTATGTATTATATGAACAAATGAAACGGAACTATGAGTTTATTACAAGATAATATTTTTTTTAATTTGCGTAAAATATATTTATAGCAAAACTAGTGGTGCACGTCGATGCTCTACGTGCTTCGAAACTCTTGGAAAGTTTCAAAATTCTTTGTCTTTAAAAAGTAATACGTTTCCTTTGTTCTTTCTGGTTGTATGTGAAATTGAGTTATACACTTTCTTTTAGAATGATTATGCGCAAGTTCCTCTCCCATATATGTATTATATATGTATTTATTTTATGTATGCAATATCTTTGTTTAGGGACGACGTTCGAAAAAATTTCCTCAATCGGTCAAAAATATGGCCACAAGGTCGTGCACTAATTGTATTACAAGCTTCAGTTGTAAACCATCAAAAGATCCGTCTCTCTAATAAATAGAATTAGGAATAACTTCGCGTCCAATATTTCAACCTCCATTAGGAAAAGCAAGAAACGAGTAGAATATTTCCCGGGCGAAGGACTTCAATGTTCTTGTTCTTGTTGTTCAGACTGAGATTAAATTTTTTCGGAAAGCAAGTATTCATATTACATCACGCGTTTAATTACACGTGATTAATTTACAAAAGAATGAAAACGGCCAGAACAATGAAATGAAATTCAATTTATTTTAGTTAAAAGGATTTTTTTCATTTTCGTAAAATGAGCGTAATAGGTATTTAATATAATTCTCTGAAAATATTCGTATTTTTAAAAGGTTTTTATCAAACATTATATACTTTAAAGAAATTGTCAAGTCCCCATATAAAGCATAAAAAAATAAATAAAGAAAAGGTATAGGCCTGCTCGTCCGTCGTTCCGAAACAGGATTTAAATTTATTAATTAATGGTCTAAGTTAATTAACGACAATTTCCAGAGTCGGTACGGCCAGGTTACGAAATTAAAATTTGAATCTTAATTATGACCAATTTCGTAGCGTCAGGGCCGGTCGTCGTAGATGCAAGCTAGGGTCGAACCCGGGCTCGGATTCGACCGTTGATTTTTATTATGACAGCATTCGAGCTCGGAAAATCTTTATTGTATTTTCGTGCCCGTACTTCTGAGCTCTAATTCGAAGATAAACTTTGACAGTTTGATTTATGTTTGGACTGGAGCGGGGTTTCGGGGGGTGGGGGTGGGAATGAGGACGGTGGGCGCTAGCTGTGAGTTTCAATTAGGCGGCCGGGATTAAATCAACTTTAAATCATTTTTATATAATTGAGAAATCTTTGTTTTTGAACCACCATTCCTCCCCCGTCGACCCCGAAATCCGCAGTCAGTTGCTATCTTAATGAATTATTCCATCGGTGTTTGTGCGTATCCGGTTGGGGTCGAATTCGAGCCGTTTTTACGATATGACCGTGTTTATTTAAAATTAAATAAAAACCATACAAATCCATGTAAAAGGCAATGGAAAAATGTGAATTTCATCTGAGGAAAATCGCGTGACGGCCACCGATGAAAATTTTATAAATATTCAAGAGTCTGAAACGTCGTCCTTTACCATCTCGTAAATAAATTCCACCGCTGAATCACCAAGCCAAGTAAACAATTACACAATAAGAGCGATGAATAATAAAATATTTTCATTCTATTCCAAGGCAGCTCCACTTGCGTCCTTTATTGAAATTCATTAAGAAAAACTTGATTTAATTTAATAGTATTCAAAAATTTAACATTCACTGACGTAGTTTTTCTTCACAATAAGCATTAAATATGGTTTCAAGTGATACCATATTTAATACTTATTAGTAAAATTCTGAAAACGCCAAAGGAGAATATTTATCTAAATTTAATGTTTTCGTTTCGTGATTCGAAATGTTGAAACAAGCAAATTGCTTTTTTTTCTTCAACAAAGTCAAATGAAACGATTCGAGCACTTGATTTATATTATTTCAATTCTCATGTTAAATGCTTTAAAGTGCAGTTGTCGTAATTCAGCTCCAGTTGTCCTCGAATCTGACGGTTCTTTAATTAAATGAAAACTGTCACCAGAAAAACGAATAAAAAACCGGTCATATCCTTGATTGTACTTGTGCCGTCTCTTTTGAATGGAAAAAATCGCATAAACAAGAACGCGTCCGGATTAAAAAGTAATTGCCGGCAAATTCGCGACTCCGTTTTTATTTCGTTTTCTGAGAAAAGCGTGAGCAAATTTTCTCTGTTTTTATTGCGAGCCAAAGCTCGAAATTCACACGAAAATAAGAAGGAAAGGAAAACTTTACTGTTTTTGATTGAATGAAGATTAAAAAAATATACATATGAACATATTAAAACTGTCTATAAATATATGAGTCGATAAGAATTTTATAATTTTTTACTTACTTATTTATTTATTTAAAAGCAATTTGACAATGTACTATATTGAAAATACTCTAATTTTTAATTAATAAAAATTATTTTTATTTCAAAAACGTATTTATACTTTATTAAAATAGTGTCAACACCTGATGTAGATGAAAATTTACACTGTTTGAAGAAGAGAGTGTTTTATCTGTGTTTGGTGTTGACACGTGAAAGTGAAATTCCCAGTATGTGCCAAAATAAACACAAACAAACGTTTATGAAATATTCTAGTGCTGAAAATGGAAAAATTGAAGCAAACATATTATATAATATGCGTATATAAATATCGAAAAGTTTTGCAATTAGCATTGAAAAAACTGTTTCAGTATTACATTGTACTTTCGAAACATCTCATGACTAACACGATAACGAAGATAAATTTTTAATTAGCGCTGGAGCTAATGGAATTGTGAATCAAATACATGAAACTAAGAGAATTTTCGCTTCATAATTGGCACTCAGTTTCTAATTATGGAAAAAATTTAGATTGGAGGCGGCTTCGACTTGCACAACTCACGGTGGGGCGGCACTTGCGCCCGTTGGCATTGCCTTAAATTACCTGTCGCATCCAGAGGCCCTACATGATATATGGAAATTACATTTTGCGCGGACGCAATCCGCGACACGCGCTTTTTTCCCTCGCGATTTTTCGCCCGAAAGCTCCGCGAGCCGGAAAAGCTTCCGAGCTTTTTCAGGCAACGTCAGATCGAGGCGGTATCGTTGATCAAAGCTGGCTATAATATTTGAAGCCACTCGTGGAAAATTTGCATAGCGTAAATATTTTCTTTGAAATTTAAATCGCGAATTACTTGGCCTTATACGTACATTTACGATACGCTTTTTGCACAAAACTGGTTATTGATTAATTTACAATAAAATATATATCTACATATATGCACAAAATGTTTGCATTTGTTATTTTCATATATATGTATGTACATTGGTTTTGATATGAATATAAAATATTATATTCGAGCAGATATGTAAATTTCACATATTTTTTGATCGTTTTCAGATTTAATTTTAAACAAAGTTTTGCTTTCCAAACTAGGATCATTAATTAAAACTGGGCGAGACTAAATCAAGCACAGGCTCTGGTGCTAAGCTCACATTCCAACTGAAAACCATTTACGCGAAAATACATAAAATTATGAACGTAGTTAAATCATACGGATTCGCAGTGGTGCATTTTGTACCACATTGTGTATTTTATAGTGCTTTCGACTTTTTTTATATATATCGTTCTCGCGTGCGTACGACTGATATACGCTTTTCCTTCAAATTTATGGAAAATATTTAACATTGCCAACGATAAATGTATTGGGAAGGAAGGAGGTGGGGTAAGTTTGGAGATATCGCCGAGGGGATGATACCACTTCACCAATCGTAAAGCTGTCCTTTGAGGAGACCGTAAAATACTTCACAACGAATCTCAAAAATCGACAATGTAAGTATGTATAATATGTATTTATACAAAGCAAGAATTTACTATTAAATAATTTTGAGTGATATTTCAATGAAGTTTATTTGATAATTATTATGTTCATTCGGATAAACACAAAAATATGAATCAGTAAGGCGTGTGAGTGAGATTTCTGAAATAGCCCCTTTGGAATTATCATAAAAAGTGAGAATTCTGAAATAGCTATCTACAATGTGAAAGAGGTAGTTTATTGTATTTTATCGTTTCCATAGAAACTTAAACTAAATTACAATTCCTAAAATATTACTTTGGTTAGTATAATACATATATTAATATTTTCATTTTTACGAATGAGACTTTACAATTTGGATTAAAAATATTACTTATTTATCTCTGTCAGGCATTTTATTTTATTTTTAGTCGCGTTTTTTACATTGATATATACATATGTATGTATGTACTTACACACATAAAAATATTGTACATGCATAATTAATAATAATTCAGTCTTACACTGAATGGTTGAAAGCATAGTTTCCAATATATGTACATATGTATAATACATACTTCTCGATGTAATACATTTTCTATAGTTTCTCCATTGCTAATACAGTATATTAATCCAGAGAGGCAAACTTTGCTGAAAGCTTTTCGAAAGCTTTCCAATCTGTGGATCATCAAACTTATTAAAAATTATTTTATTTTGTTTTATATCTCAACTTTGTTCTTTTGTTAAATGCAAGCTACTAATTAAAAGCACTATCAGATTATTAAAATCAAATTTCTGAAAATATTAAAAATATACATAAATACATACATATATATGTTCGTATGTATATTCATACATATTTAATTCCATCATTTAGAAACATTTACGTATAACGGTTCGTTTATGCCTAGCACAGGTCAAGCCGGCAACTGCACGTAAACAGCAGTACGAAAAATATTATTTAGTAAATTCTACATAAATAGGGACATGTTCCGTAATGTGACAGAAAAAAACAGCAAACGACACGATCTATTCATATTATAAACGGGTGCAGCAATACCCATGCTTTTGAAAGAGTTGCCATGTGGATATGAATATTTTTGAAAACGTTATTTTGTGACAATTTTGCTTCGCAGTCGTCCAAAGCAAATATGACCGTACTGAAAACGAGCGGTGCTGTATATTATGAACAGAACTAGTCTTTTCCATGCAGTGTTGCGCTGTATTGTGCCAAGCTATTGACATGCAGTGCTGGATACTACCTATGTATATAAACGGACCTACGAACTGTCACAAGATTGTCATAGAATAACGATAAAAATAGATTATATAACTTTTGCTAAAGCAGTAAATTATTACCGGCCGCCCAGCTTCATCATAATATTATATTAACCAACATAATCGACAAGTGTTTAGCATATAATGCTTCGAAAAAAGTGGTCACGGGTTCATATCTCACTGGTTTCTGCTGGTCAGATCTTGGATTTGTGACTCCAGGTCGATCATTTCCTATCAGAGATTTCCAATTTATCTTATTTTTTATTGAAAAGTATCCAACCAATTGGCAACCTTTCCTAATTTCTCGCAAATCTCGACTTTTTAGCAACCTCGAATTTCCCTGAATTATATAAAATACTGCAAATTTACGAATTTGACCATAAATGTCTCTGTGGATGTTTATTGATACGTATTTACTGAATTGTTTAAAAATGTCATTTTTAATTTATACATATATAATACTAATAATACTTGTATTGAATGTACAATGTTTCTGGCCAGGAAGGCACATTGGGGCCACCTGTTATAATTTAAAAATAAAAATAATAATAAAATAAAGAATTCAAATTATTCTGAAAGTACTCATAGTCAGAATATTAAAAAAAAAATTATTTATATAATCTAAAATCACCGTACCGATATCATTTATTAAAATTAAAAATAACTGTTGTCCCATATTATAACAGTAAGGCACCCCTGAGGATGTGGTGCATTGAGCAACCGAGTAACAACAAAGAAATAAAATTAAGCTAATCAAAGTGTGACCAATTAAATTCGAATATGAAAATTACTTTTGTTGATTTGCCTTTTTTTAAGAGATATGAACGTGTACAAAAACGTGAAATTTTTACATTATTTTGGCTTTTGCCGTCTTCAAACTCAAATATACTGCTGTATCAAAAGTAAATTTTGGAATCAATAGTCACATGTGTTTTTTTTCTATTGATTGTGTTATTTTCGAATTCAGTAGGACAAATTTTGTTGTCAAACTTAGATTGATTAATCTCCGCTCGTGTAATTTATTTTGTTGTTCAGTGTTATCAAAGTAAACAAACTGACGATGATTACTTAGGTAAGAATAAAAAAAAAGGTTTATTTATTGGTTAGATTATTTGACCCATCAATTGGTGAATTACCAAATAAGAATTGAATGATTAACTTTATGAAATGCCTTCTAAAAATCAGTATAAAATCAGTAGACATATGTATATGCAGTATGAATTGAACACCCCTATCTAATACGTTTGCATATGCAAATCTAGAAGTTGGTAAAAGCGGAGGTATAAAATAGGTAATATAAATATGTATGTGGGCGAATATGTGTGTGAAAATCCCGGTAGGTGACGACCGCTGTAGACACAAGCATTTTCAATTTCCCCCGAATCAATAAGCCGTAGGCCAGCACGGTGTCGGGGGAGCCAACCGGAAAAGTCACTACTCGACAATGTGTTGTCAGACGTCAGCGTTTGGCTTATGTTTATACAGGAAAAGAGTATAACACGCCCGGGGGCCTTATGGGGAAACACTCGGCAAATACCCAAAGTCGAGACAAACAACTGACGGCCATTGTAGCGTCAAATTTCAATAACGGACTTCCAATCCGAGAATTCTCGCCTCGGTCTCGAGCGGAGGCGTCTATTCAAACTTTCAATCGTTTCGAATTACACGCCATGCTCCCGCTATGAGTTCAAATTTTAATCAATACGTCATATTTCCATCCAACGGTGAGCCGGAAACTTTGGCTTTTTGATAATTCCTTACCCGGTCACCATGATGCTTGATTATAATTTAAAATAATTGCAACAAGCTTTTTATGAACATATGTGTGGTGCATGTCAGCGAATTTCACATCCGAACTCAATTCAATCACTATCAGTATATATGTAATGAGTTGAGTAAAGGTGTATTAAACCACCCGGCACAGAATTGCACGGAATAAACAACTTTTCTATTACATATATAATACTATACAGCAGCACCGACCAATCACAAACGTCTTTGACCAATCCAGCCCATAAAAAATGACTTTGATGACAGCCAATCATAAACGAATTACAGAAGCCGTTTTGGTTTTATATCATTTATATCATCATCATTATCTATAGCTACTCACCATCTACTGCTGGATGAAGGCCTCTCCATCACACTTCCATTTGTCTCTGTTTAGCGAAACTCTCATCCATCTCACCCCACAATCCCTGATTTCGTCTATCCATCTTCCCTGCGCTCTTCCTTTTACCTATTTACATTCTCTCAGGTACCATTCTAGCAGTTTTTTGTCCACATTTCGTCCATTCTTCTAGCCACATGGCCCGCCGATTGCAATTTCAATCTCTTTACTCTATCAACTTTATCCATTACCATTGTCATACTTCTCACCCACGTATTCTGCTTCCTGTTTTTCCTCTTTTTTCCGAACATACAGCGTTCCATACTTATTTGAGTGCATTGGACTTTGTGTAGCATCTTGACGTTCAACGTCCAAGTTTTATATCCATACGTCATCACAGGCAGAACGCATTGATCGAAGATCTTTTTATTCGGACAGAGTGGCATTTTTGATTTAAGAATAACATTCATTCGTCCAAATGCACTCAATCCTAATTTCATATTTCACTTTATTTCTTCTTTTTTAATGCCGGTCATGTATATTATTTGACCTAAATATAAATATGTATTTAGTTCATTTTAAATCATGTATCAAGTAATTTGGGAAACCACCCGTGGAAATTTCAACGGGCTCAACATCAGTGAATAGATAGTGTCGGTTACTGCTGTAACATGTACGCCATGTACATATTACGGAACATATGAAAGTGTCCATATACAATGTACTAAATAATCGTTTTTCGTACTGTAGTTTACATGTTGTTGATGAAACTTTAAAGAACGCTTTCAAAAAATTTATAACTCAAATCAAGATTTGCTTCGCGGTCTGTATTTTAGGGAAATTATGATATGTTGCAAGATGTACATATAATAGTGTTTATAAAAAAATATTCAAAAATTTCATCGACTCATAAACATTCAGAATTTTCATTCTAGCGTGAACAAACGTGGTATATATTCAGGGTATAGTGTTTACCGACCCTCTTATTACACATCAAGTATAAATTATTTCACCGACGAAATCTTTCAGGGTCGACTTGGTTTTCGGCTCGGCTTAAATACGCAGTCAACCGAAATCAACACGACACAAGTATTTACATATGCTACTATGTAACCACCCAAATTGTGTGTACTTTTAAATAAATTAAATCGTTATTATTTACAATAATTACATAGCATTATTTCAATGATTTTCGGTAAGTTAATTTTTAATATTGTTTGTTTTTAAATACAACTTTTAAAATACAGATAATATTAATTTTATATTTACCTAATATGTGCGTACATATTTTTCTGATAAAAGCTTCCATTGGAAATAGATGAAAACGTTTATTTAATTATCTTACATGTGAAATATGAATTTTCCCTGAATGGCTGATCGGAGGAAAGGAAATTAAATTTTTCTATTCAGTACGACACAATGAATTTCAGCGATTGAGCGCGAAGCGCATACATTTCTTTGTTCGTCGTTGAAATGGAATTATATTACTTCATTCAATTTCAAAAGAAAACTTTTTTAACGCATATTTATTTTTTTGACCTTTTGGGTGCATAATCTTTTGATTTCTTTAAAATATATAATATGATAACTTTTATCAAGTACACATTCATATGTATATTTATGCGACTTTTGTAAAAAAAACCCCTACGAATCTTTGGAGCTTAGAGTTTAGAAATACCGATTTATCTAAAATAGGGAGGAAAAATGTCATACATTTTTAACATTTCATAATTTAATTTGCAATTACAAATTATATAAATATAGCGTAGCTCTCTGGTTTATCAGTGCTTACCAGTAGAGAAGGTCGTGGGTTTAAATCCCGGCCAGAATTGAATAACCATTTGATTATATACGCTGACGACGAAATCTGGGTAGTTATTAAATCCTATATCGACCATCTGCTTTTGTAATTTGCCGATTTATCTAGCTTAAATGTGGTGACGGATCCAAAAAAAACCAGCAGCATGACTCGGTAGTTTGCGTTAATGTTAAACATCAAAAGGTCACCGGGTTCGTCCCGTGAGCTGACTTTGAATGAAAGGAATTTATTCCGAGTATAATCTATAGTGCTGCTGGTCAGATTTGGATATTTATGACTCCAAGTCAACCGCTTCCTATTAGTGTTTGCCAATTTATCGGATTTCATTGTTTATTGATTTTTTATTTATTTTATTTAGTGAAAAATTAGCAGACAACAAGATGTAGAAATGCATAAAAAGAAAAAGAAAATATATAATATATATATAACATCCGAGTCCAATTACAGATTTTTGAAAAGATAAATAAATGAAAAAGATAAACAAATGAAAAGGAAAATAATAAAAGCTATGTATAACATGACTAAATAGCACATCGCATAACTAAACTAAAGTGTTAAAATATTGGAAAAATGTTATAAAATAGAATAGAAGAAGAAATGGATCAATCGGTCAAGATTCTCTTGATGTTAGTCCTGAATTGATGTAAGGAAATACCGAACAGATGAACCTCATTCAGCTCCCCGTTAAACATACGATAAGTACGCTGCAGATAAGAATATTTTTGGGAATTGGTATTGAAAGGATTAAGTGAAAAGAGTGCAATGTGTCTAGAATACCTAACTGGGATCCTGAAATCAACCTTACTCAGTAAATCAGAACAATCAAGGAAACCATTTATGAGCTTAAAGAAGAACGTAGCATCAGTTAGTCGTCGCCTGATAGAAAGATTGTTAAAAGATAGGATTTTTAAAATATCGGGAACATTAGTATGGGTGTAGGTATGAAAAAGGTAGCGTAAGGATTTAATAAATTTAAGTTGGACTTTTTCAATACAATTAACATGGGATAAATAAAAAGGTGACCAGATAATTGAGGCAAATTCAAGGTTTTGTTGAAACGGTTCCTCCATTGTATTGGCAAAACCATCCTACTCACTATGTCACCACTATTTGAATATGATTTCAAAAAATTATAATCTTAAAATTTATACATATATGTACAAGTTTAATACCATAAATGTCACCCTGGGAGCAACCCGTAATGATATAAAAAAAATATACATATAATATAAAAATATACATTGACATCCTTTCCCCTTCAGTTTCTCGCAAATTTTTCTCATATTGAATTACATTGTATGTAATGTGTTTTTATATGTATTATAGAATGTGAATTTGTTGATTGTTGATGGTATCAATTTCTCCATAGATGACGCTATTGTGTTGTAATTTCTAGTATTCGTGTACAAAAATCTGACCATAGGTGTCATCTTGGGACAACCTGACCCCCCATTGGTAGAAAATTATGTACAGTAAAAATATAATATAAGCATAACATGAGTTATGTATCGTTAGATGTTGATATTTCATAAGACAATACAACGATTCTATATGCATCGATATTTTATAAATACACTTCTATATGTACATGGATTTAAGTTAAAATGTGTATTTATTAATCTTTAAATTGAATATACGTATGGAGCACTCTGTATTATACAATCAATATGAGCGTGATATTTTATATCATTTTTTGTTAATACATGTCTGTATTCAAATAAAAATACATACATATGTACCTAGTGGTGTGCAGTCCCTTCTGTGTATTTATTTTCAACGCGACTTGATGCAAAGAAAAAAAAAGTGGTTATATATGGATATGTGTCACATCAAATTTGATATTCGTTTCAGTGCTATTTTCAGATATGGAAATTTCCCGTTTCTCCAAAGTTGAACGGACCGACTGCGCCTTTGTTAGCGTACGCGCGACACACAACAACCGGCCCTACTTCATCTACATATTCATATACTCTAGTAAACTGGGCAAACGACGAAAAGGGAAAATAGAACTGCAGCTGTAGTAAGGGTAAATAGAAGGAAGAGGAGGAGTTGCGGCAGTGCTTTGTGAGAAAAAAGTTTGAGAATCACCGAGCAAGGCGCTCCGTTGTGAAAATGACCATATCTTACGGTTACTTTAGCGGTTATTCTCAAACTGTTTCGACATGCACGATCCAATCCCAGCATTGACACAGCTTGACTTTCCCTACTATTTTTGTGAAGAGGGTGTATTTGCTTAAAAAGCAGTTCAGTCGATTTTAGGCTTCCCACTTCCGCTTCCCCCCTTGGAGAAAATGGTCGTAATTTCTCTTCGACTTCGATTAGGTATGCAGAAGCCGGTTGACAGTTATAGGTGAACGGGCCGGATAAGGGGGTTGAAATTTCTTTTGTTCAAACCGCCCTTTGTGCTTTTCTTGCGAGTGGGTCGAAATGTGAGCGCCGAGCTTATGATGGCGCATAAAAGATATCCAATTTCGACTTTTTGACTTTTTTTATATTTGGCGTAAATTCGAGGCATTGTCGAAGAGGCGAGCAGAAAATGAAAGCCTCCAAGCATCACATTTGCATTTTTGGGGTTTTAAATTGGCACGAAAATAAATAAAGCCATCTCCCGCATTTCCCCCTCTCGAGTAGAAAACACGTGACAATGAAATTTTATCACATAACTTCCCTTTCATTACTGATAAAAGTAAATTAAATATGCACACATACATATATACATGTATGTTTGTACAATAAAACGAAAAAGGAAAAATGTAATAGAAGATCGTAGGTGTATAATGTAACTCGATATCCGGAGACGATTACAATTTTTATTACTTTATTGAGTTTCCTTGCAAGGGGCGCACTTTTATGGAAACTATAAAAATCTCAAATTATGATGTAACAAAGGCACAAAAGTAACTATATTTCGATCCGAACATTTACGATTCTTTTTAAAATAATAAAATTTATTCTAAAATCGCAGGAATTCTTTAAATCAGATATATATATATATATATATATATATATATATATATATATATATATATATATATATATATATATATATATATATATATATATATATATATATATATATATATATATATATATATATGTATGTACATACATTCATCTACATATGTATATGTATGTACATAAGTATATATTTTATTTTAAAAAAATAAACACATATTTATATTGACAAAGTACATATTTATATCGATACCAAAAAAAATTCTAAATATTTATAACAACAATGAAGAAAATAATATAAAAACAAAGGAGAATGACCTTGAATAATGATAAATATGGGGTAAATGTACATACATATGTACATATGTTTTACTAAGAAAAGTGAGCAAACAATAGAAATTTTAAGCAAAGAAAGTAACAAAAAAACGGATCAATATGATGGGGAATATCGTTAAAAGAAGAGCAAGATCTATATAAAAAGGAATTACAGGAATAGTTGGTAGAACAAGAATTAATGTGAAATAATGAAGTATTACTGGGGTATCTGGTTGGTGTGTGGAATTGCAATGGACTCAATAAAAAAGAAATATCAATTATATGATGCAAAAGCATAAACGAAAAACACAAATCATAAATTTTCCCCCTAGATTATTAAGTAAACAAAAGGATCATTCGGAATAAATGTGGAATTGCAATGGACTTATATGTACATATATGTAATACATACATACATGTATATGATTGCCAATGATTTTATTACTTTATTTTTTTATGTGAAAAAGCAATTGTTTATCATAAAAAGAACAAGTATTGTAAATGAAATCTAAAATCCTTTACGGGACAGTTTCTTCAGTGAAAGTTTAACGGCTTAACGGCCGGTAAATGCTTAAAACTAGTTGCGCTAAGCTTTAAACTCAAGTTGAGGTTATGGAGGTTTTCAAGTTGCGAGTTCTCGAGCGAATATAACACGATCAAAATTACAAGTTTGAAAAGGTATGTTTCATGTACAATACATATATTAATACATTATAACAATTTGAAAAATCATTAATTTCAAACTTTTGTAAACTCGACTTGCGAATAAAAAGCGACGCACAAAAACTCGTATTCTAATACAATTAGAAGAATTCACAGCATACATACGTCGGTCGGACGAATTCGAACGAAAGTTAGTTTCGAAACAGTTCGTTGTGAAATTTGCATAGTTCTTCTGTGAAAGTTTCGGAATTTTACCAGCTTTGGTTTAAATTTCCACTCATCTCGCGATGGGAACACTCTCAATGACCGCTCGTCAGACTTAATGCCCGAATGTGTGTTTCCCAGATTTTGCAATTACCTTGTATTGTTTACATTTTGGACCTTAAATGACCTAAAACCGGGATTAAACTAGTGGCTGCAATTCGTACGATACAATTTGCAGACGTTAGATAATCAATTAATTTCAGCTAAACATTTAAAAAGTCTGGAGTTGTGATAAAAAGTAGAAAAATATTTGTTATTAGATTTATGTATGACTAGTGAATAGCCCGATGAAATATCATCGCTTGGGTATAAAATTATTATATACTCGTATAAAACTAAAAAAAAAATCCGAAACCGGAACCGTTATTTTCGTAGACTCTCATAGATAGTTTTCAATTCTTTATTTGTAATAATTTTCAATTCTTAAAGTAAACATTAACAAAATGTTAATTAAAGTTAACAGAATGTAATATTTTCCGATTATACACAAACGGTCATTGACCTCGTAACGGTATATTTACAACAGGTATTCTGGGCGAGGATATGGCGTACGACGCGGGCTCGTGAGGACATTGCGTTTGGATCGGAGGGTCCGAGGTTCGATTCCCGGCGCCCGCGGTGAATGAAATCATTTTTTTTCTCGAATATCGTCAAAATATAAATAATTTAAATTTAATTAAAAATAAAAATATAAAAAAATGGTTCCAAACCTTGCTAAATAAAATTATTATAATTACGTATTTTTATATGGCGAGAAGGAATATTTCAATTAATGTTTAAAAAAAAGGCGAAATGAAGAATTGGATTTGGCGTGATGCACGTGACCATTAGCTCAATTTAGATCTATATTCAGGCTATTTGGGGTGATCGGTTCGAGTCGCGACAAAGTCGTCTCGTCGAAAAATGAATTTATCGATTTTTATCGATTTATTCATTATTTTCGGCGAGAGTTAGGACACACACACACACACACACACACACACCCACACACACACACACCCACACACCCACACACCCACACACCCACACACACACACACACACACACACACACACACACACAGATTACCGTCTTTATATATATGATGCTTAAACATTCCACAGAAGTATGTACAAGCTGTGGAGTCGGAGCATTTCAAGCGTAGTCGGAGACTATTTATTTTTTCTTTAATTAATTGTATTACGGTGTGCATCAACTCAGAGTCCACTCATAAATTGAAATTTAAATTACATTATAAAAATAATCGTTGAATTGCACGTACTTTTGATTTTATCAATTCCTTTATTTTTTATATTTTGAAAATCGCTATTATTTTTATAATTATGTATGTTCGCAAGAAAAGTTTTACTCTGTAAGATCGTTCAAGGTGGAGTCGGAGTTTGTAGTCGGAGTCGGAGTCGAATCATAAAACAAAGTCAGATTAGGAGTAGGTAAATTTTGAACCAAACTACTCCACAGACCTGTAAAATACTAATAAATAATCTGTATTATTAAATATTATTTTTTAACATATGTATATATTTCCTTCTATGTATTGTGAAAAACAAGTTGGAGACGAAATCGAATCCGAGAAGTAAGGAAAATTGGTTTATTTACCTTTTAAATTAAGATATTTCAATTAAGTTAACTGGAAATGGGTTGCGGAAAAAGTATGTATATAAACGAGGGAAATAAGCGATAGACTTGAAGAGTAATCAGAGAGTTGAGAGAAACAGATTAATTTTATTTTTGAAATGGCATTACAAGTGCAAGATTACATAGAAACTGATTAAATTATTTGAATCCCTAGTAAACTTTTGTTAAGGAGATAATAAGAAAAAAAAAGATTATTGAATACAGACAGCAATATAACCAATGTAGAAATTGATGTGTATAACACTCAAAAATCGATAATGTGTTTTGCTATTATGTGCATATCATTTCCTTTCGTACAATCTTTCTCTCATTTTTTTTTTATTTCTGTCCTCAAATAAATAATAAAAGTTTGCTCGTACCAATGCTAGACAAACTTATTAATATCGTACATACGTACATTCACCTACATACATACATATGTACTTATGTACATAATATGAAACAGCTTACATTTGTATATATGTATAACCAAACATTTTTTTTAAATTCCTATTTGCAATTCGCGTGAAGTGCACTCAAGAAGCAGAAAGATAAAATGCAGTGGCAACCCTCCGACACGAACTAATAGAATTGGACCGATTTTTCTCTGAAAGTCAGATAGAGTAGGTGGAAGGTGGCCTCGTGAATATATGTACATATATTCTGCGACATTAAGTGTTCTTCATAACGGTGTGCACACGTTTCTCGTGCAACCGTAACACGGATAGTAACTACGGCCAGGGTGAAATGCGCAGATTGCGCAGCAATCCCTGCTAGATGATACCGAGGGGATGGAAGATGTTGAAACTTTTGCAAATTACCTCACAAAACCCTCGTTAAGCGACGCCACTTGTACGTGATTAATCGTAGGCGCGGCTGAAGTATCAACGTGGTTCAAAGTACTTCGCTTAAACAACACATAAATAAACCTAGCGGATTTAATCAAATTAATTTTCGATTCTCGGTCATAGGGACATTGTCATGAAAACCTTTTGTTGTATCAGAGCTGAACGCTCAAGATCCATAATGTCATCATTATAATGTTCCTGAAAAAAACTAGCCGTATGTGAAATGTGACGTCACGATGCGCCACCAGTTCGAAAGGAAGTATCTTGGGTTGAAGTAGATAGTTATCTACTTGAAGGTTATATAGTTCTATACGTCGAAGTTGGCAGTCACGAATGCCAATGGTGCAGTACACCTGTCTACTACCATCCCACCCCGCCGACCCAGTTTCTCCATCTCCCTATAGTCACCCACCCTTCGTGTAATATGTGAAAGAGAAGCTACTCATTCTTGAGTCGGTATTCTTTTATTACAACTCCTGTGGACTACGGCATAAAGAGGAATTTTGTGAAATCGATACAAATACTACAACGCAAAAAATAAGAGTTAAATTTCAATGTAAACTTCTAAGCATCTAATTACGACATCAAAAATCAAGTTTTGATTCAATCAAAATTTATTTAATTTAGGCATTTTATAAATTCAATTCATGCGTTTTAATTAATAAATATCGTGCCAATCAAACGATGATAATATCGCATATCGAATTTCTGATTTTCATAATACTACTCACAAGTTTTGATGAAACGTCAAAGGTAAACGCTGAAGATGAAAGAGAACAGTGCACGGTTGAAAATTGTTGCAAAGAATTTCACAATCGCACTTGTACATAGTTGGACATATTCCTTGTTAGATTCGGACACACAATGACATCAATAGAGCTTCCGTCGAGCAAAAGTCGAAGAACTACATAGAATGGTGGAAAATTGTAACGAGTGCTTTTCAACGATAAGTTCGCACTTGGTAAGTCTTACATATAGGCATGAATCTAGCGGATGGATTATTCTATGATTTCATTAAATTAAATGAATTACCTTCGTTTAAATGAGCTTTCAAAGATTCACTGAGATCCAAATGGTGGTCTTGGTACAGTTTTGCCGAGCATCGGGTTGTTCTATGGTGGTGTAACACGCGATACGATCTGTACGTGAGACGTCTAGACTCCCTAATGGCCGCCGGGCAAAAACTGGCCCCATAGATTTTTATCCTAACAGGAAGTGCCGAAAGATTTTCACGAAAACACGTACTCGGATAAAGCACAACAATGAACATCGCACCGGCATACTCATGATACCGGAAGAGCCTATGAAGCCTACCCACAACCGAAACTTGCTGCAAAAATAACAAGTACTACATACACTCAATACATATTCAATGCAGAAAAACGTATCGAATAAAAATCGCTATCTTGAAGTTTTTTTCAACAACATGATATTTATAAGAACGTATAGGATGTTATAAAAATAATTTATGATGTCAAAAGAACGCTACACGAAATAATTTCATTTTTAATATATTAAGTTAGTATAATGTGTCTTTCATGCAGCATTTTAACGTTGATGAGATTCAATATAAAAGCTTCAATGGCAACCGTTTCGTTTTATGATTTTCTTTTTATGCCCACACGAATTCACTAAGAATTTCCATTTCAATGTGATTTTATTGTGATTTATAAATTCAGTTTTCTGAGAATCAGAGAGCTTTTGCGGAAAAGAGGATCCAATACTTCTGTTATAACGTGTATTTGGTTTTTTATTGAATAAAATACGTAAATAAAAACAGCTTGTTCATGCACAATGAATGTAATATCGGCATGAGCTGTTTTTTTCTGTTCAGGAATGAAAAAATCCCGTTAGGTTTAACTGTTACTTTAATGGAAATTCTATTTACAATATTTCCGAAAGCATTTCACTTTTTTATGACTATCATCTCGAGTGTTCCGGAACATACATATATCAAGCATAACTAAATTTTATACTTAATTTCCGCTATTTTCTACGTTAAAACGTCAAGATGTCAGAATATGGAAACTCAATTCAGGCGATACATAAAAACGTTTTATTTTGTGCACTTTTATTATTTATTTGCAGGGCATGCAGCGTGGTGCAACGTGCCTGGTGCAACGGCGCCATCACCAAGCACGTGACACGGGGGCTTAGTGCCACATTTTCAAGACGTTATTAAGTTAATGTCACGGCGTTAAAGGGTTATAACGATCGGGTTGGCTGGCTGGCAGGTGTCCCTTTTGTCAGTCCGGTGCTGAACACAATGCACCCCCCAATGAAAATTATTTTCCAAGAGTCCAGGACCCGTAAGATTGGGTGGGACGTAAATATTTAATACTCCTGTATATGTAAGTACGTGTCTTTAACCCATTCTGCCCATATTAAATATTTATTTAATTGTTGTAGAAATTCAATGAGAGATCGTATGTATAAAATGACTAAAATAATAATTATAATTGAAAATACACTAAAAAGGACATACGTATTGTTCGATGAGGAGAAAATAAGGAGTGCTGAGTTTCATAATATTTTCTGAATAATACCAAGCGACTGATATTGCTTACCAACATTCGCGGTGAGCTTTCCCTTTGGTTCGATTGTTGAATTAAATAATTGCTTACAGATGTTTATAAATTAAATTCAAATTGGCAACATCACTTGTATCATAATTCAATTTCATGAAAATGAATTATATTTCAGACAATTCATTTTCGTGAAATTAAATTAAAATTAGATTGTCAACTTTATTAATATATTATATATGTATGTTCTTCGTACTAATATTCTTCAATATAGAATGAATATGCTTCAGCAACGTATTGTAAATGTAGATGTATTCATTCATTCCATCGTGTGTAAAAATATCAGTTATTTAATCATTAAAAACAGAAATGCTTATTTCAACTCTCAATTGAATACTTAAATAAATTGTAATTCTATTATATTTATATTGTAATTGATTTTACAAATTTTGATTTACGAGCTTTCAATCATTCTATAATGTTTCTTCGTCACGTGATTTTTACAAGCTTTTTATGAGCTTCACTCTATTTGTTCAGTGACATTCCTTCACGTCAAAAAAATTTGATTTGATTTTGAACCACTTACACTGTTCAATTCGCTTTGATATCTTATCAACATACGGGGTTAGATAATTTTGAAGTAAGTCAATATCTCCGACATGAAGCAGAGGAGTTTAATAATTTAATAACTCATAAAAAATTACATTGGAATATTGTGTTAGATTGAACCGATGATAGCTAACTATCCAAACGCGTGTATTTGGTCATATGTATAAATAAATTCTTCTAAGACTTCTTTACGTTTTACATTTTTGTACTGTTATATTATTTATCAAATTACATTTTTGTAATATTATATTATTTTTATTACCTATATACATATTGTATATATATTTATTTTTTTTGTTAAGTCTATATAAATTTAGAATTTATTCATACATATATTAAAGTTCCAACGTACATTTCGTTTGTTCATGAACATATTAGTTTGTTCATACACACATCAATTAAGTCAGTTTTAATGTACATAAAAGAACAAATTGACAAACCAACTAGTTTTTTCATGCACAAACTATTAGGCATAAGATTTAATTATTCTCAATCGTTTGTCCCATCTTCTTTGTCTAGCTTGGGTTGCAATATTTTTTTTAATATTAGTGGAAGCGGGAATTTTAGCAACGTTGTACATAGTGTGGTTTCCATGGAATTTTCCTTTTAAATACATGGCGTTTTCACAGCTCAAAATTATTAACAACTAAAAGTGTCATGCCTGGTGAGTCTATTTGAAGAAAGCTTTCGACTTTAGCACTTAAGTAAAACCAATATCTATGAACAAGCTACATGTTCATGAAAAAACCGGAGTGAACACTTGCACTGTAACATTGCAACGTACATTCATTATGTATACATATATGTACATACATACATACATATAACGGGACGGTAAGAGACGAAACAGTTTCATGAAACGTTAAAAGAATTTATGTTTATTGCTATCTGAATTATTTAGAAACATTAAGAAATGCTTTTAGCAAAATATACAAAACGTATTTATGTATATATGTATGTATGTACATATGTATGTTTTTCATTCAATGCAGGAAACCTAAATTTTGCTCAATTAACTCATTTGTACAAACATACTCGCACATAATATAGGGGATTTGAACAAACATTCATACAAGGGATTTATGTTTGAAATCACATTCATCATTTTCGAAACGATATGTGCATACATACATACATAGGTATAGGTTTATGAATATATACATATGTACATATAATATGTTTTCGTATATTATGTAGTCGAAAAAAATGAATATTTTTTCGATAATTCAAATTCATTCAAACGAAAAAGGAACACTGTGGAATCAATGTCTCGAAAATAGTGTACGAATCGATTGTAGAACAAAAACATTCAAGTGAAACAAATAGATTAAGCTCGAGCAGGAACAGAAGGAGGAGGGGGGAGGGGTTACAAGGACCGACTCTCCAGTATATTATCAAAACGTGATCCATTCAAACAAAATGACCCGACGAAATTCCTTTCATCCTTCGTTTCGAGAACCAAACCTTTCCGGTCCGGACGACCGGAGTGCCAGGGACTGTACGGCGCACAGATACGTGTTTTTCGGGTGGTTTTTTACCGCTTTTTTTAACCCCATTTTCCACATTCAGACGAAAAATCGGATACGACGATAGGTTGGTCCACTTTGTTGCACGGCACAAAAGCCAAATGCGATTAATCGACAATGCTAGGACTGCGGACCGGATAAAGAACGACTGCGGCCTATTTGGTCGAAAAGTTAAATCACCCCTGGCCGTAGAGGCCCAAAAATCTATTTACATACAACAACGGGAAAAGTCTCACCAAATTTCCGCACAGACTATCTAAGATGGAAAAATCCGTTGCGCGTTCATATGAATTTTTTTATATCTGTTCTTCATATACATACATATATTGTATATAATTTTATTTTGATAATAATTTTTGGCAAATATGAGTGGATTTGCAGGATATATCCGTTGGATTTTGATTTTGATTGGTTGCGGCATTGTGTCGTCAAGCGGGACTCCCCGGGTCAATCACGTTGATTGGTTGTGCAGTCCCGGAAGGATCGCTCATGACGAGTGGTCACCGCATACACAAGACCAATCACGATGATTGCTGTCACCATAACGACGAAATGCACTCCAATATCTGACTCGCACGACGCAATCGGACAAATTCAATCAGTTACCAGGTGACGACCGACAGCCAACACGTTACGAAACCTAAATGCAAGCTCGGCTATATCTATGTTTATAGTTTTGTAACATATATGTGTAATTTCCAAAAAGAAAATACGCTGAATTTGAATGATAAAAAATCTTAGGTAACTAAGCTATGTATACCAAAGGCCCTGCGTTATATTTGAATGTCTCATTGATAAACGATTGTTTTAGAACTGTCTCCCGAGGGGAATATTTAAATACAACCACGTTCTATCGGATGGTTCATTAGGTTCAATGCCTTTGTATTGCCTCTGTTGCGAACAATTCAATTTTGAATGGTAAATGCAATCAAATGCAAGTTAGGTAATGGTTGACCGCTCATAGTTATGTATGAACATACATACATATATGCCTATTGAATTTTTGCATAACTTTGCATATTCATACGAAAAATTTACATATGCAAAAGACAAGTTCAATCAAAAACCATCTTATATTTATAACGTTTTTACTGGAATAAATTTATCAAAAGAACATTTTGTTAACTATGAAAAATAGTTAAATTTATTATAATTTTATTCATAAATTATGTGAAAAGTTACAATCATGATAAAATGTTGCAAGCGATTGTTAAGATTTCTGTATTTTAATATTTTATTACAAAAAAACATCGCTAAGACCATCGAGTGAAAGAAAAATAAGCTGCACGTTTGTGAGATAAATTTCAACGTAGGGTTACGCATTTCGTTGCAACATTAATGCATTGGGACTTACCCTTTTGATGAAAAATGCACCGAAACATGAATAAATTATCGAAGAGATACTTGATGTTTCGTTGAAAAAAAAAAGCTGAAAAGTAAAAGAAAGCTTGAAGAGACTGATTCAAATATTCAACCGACAGCTGAATAAACAGTTCTTATTATTTTTGGGACCAAAAAAGAAAATGAAACTGAGGTAGGGCTTTAAAAATATAAAGGATTGGAAAGAAAAATATATCATTGAAAATATTTCAATACGACTAATGAATTTCTATGTGTTTTTAACGTCATACTGTATTGATAATTTCTAGAATGGAAATGTGATTATACAAAATATGTAGATACTTATGATTTATTTTTACTTTATCTATGTTCATGCGTAGTTACAATAGATGAAGTTTTGTGACCATGCGAAAATTCTAACTCGAGATTTTGACGGACTTCACGTTTTCACGATCTAAAAAAATGTGTGTATGTGTGTCTGTTATTTTTAATTTGACTGGAAATGGTATCTCCTTATATGTAGGTGTCCTATTTTATGTTTTTGGATTCAATTATCTGCTAAACCGCTCAAAGAAGCATACTATTTTTTATAAGTTATAGAAATCATAATGTTTATACACTAATATTGTTTTTTTAAATATATTTACCTCAACTGGAAGTAATACTCTTTACTCTAGAGAATCGAGGTTTTTTTTATTTTTTTCTCAGAATCGTTTTAGTGTATTGAACTGAAATTTCATATCTAGAAGTTTAAACTTAATACCGAGTTATACAATAAGTCAGGTCTCGGCAACCTATGACCCGGGGATCACTAAGTGACCCGTTTGGTGATTTGTAACTTCGGAGAAACTTCTCGTTAATTCGTTTCGTTCTCCAGCTATTGCGTGGTAATACGTCATGCCCGTTGTTGCTGGAACAGTTGGGACTTTATGTCCCTAATAATTATGTGCGTGGTAGACATCATCATTTGATGGTTGTACCTGCTGCTCGCACAGTTCTTTTTCGAATGGCTCCTATTCCAAGAGCTATTCGACTTCTCAATGAAATCGTTGCTGCTGTCCCTGAATGTGATATTTTCCACCTTGGGGAGCGTAGATTATCGGATATTATCTTAACATATTTATCTGGTAACCTGCGCTCATCATTACTTTCTTAATTTAAATGTGATGAATGAGTGGAATCTTAATCTACTCTCTTCCATTTGGGCCTCGCTGTGATTTTATTTTTTATTCATATTTTGTTTTATTTTATTTTACTTTTTCTTTCTCCTTTGTATATTTTTATATACTATTTTAATTTTGTTCAGTGTAAACAAAGAATGCGATTTATGGATTTTATTTTTAATTTTTACACTTTTGTTATTTTTTTTTCTCTCTGAATGATGTATTATTTTCCTTTTGTTACTTTTTTTTTATTATTTTATTTTACCATGTTTTCTGCTTTTGCTTTTTTCCTTTATTTACAGTTTACTTGTTTTTATATCATGTTTTTATATATTTTTCAAATGTAGGCCATTGTGGCGCATTAGGTTCTTCCTGTAATGCCACAATGGTCCAAAACTACTATAAATAAATAAATAAAATTAGGGCAATCCCGGGATCCCGACGTTTTCTAGTCGAAACTAGTCTCAATACCGGGGTTACGGTGATAGCAGAAAATTATTTAAAAATATTTTTTTTACAAAAATAGTATTTATAAAATTATCCGAATATGAATGAGAATCAGTTATGTTTTAAACATCGGTCTGAACAATAAATAAATAAATTTCAAGTGACCCATTTGAGTTCCGCAAACACCATTGTTTTGCATATATGTATATTACGTTTTATTGACAAGACCACTTATATTGTTGTTAGGACCAAAAATATGTACATTGCATTGTCGCGTGGGCCGTTAAGTTATTGAATAAGTTCTCTATATATTTATGTATGTATATATAAATCAATGTTTGTCTGTTTGTATGTCTGTCACGTTTGCGTTCCTATACCATTTAACCGATTGCGATGAAACTTACAGGAGTTATTGTGTGTATGTCCGCGATGGTTTCTGTAAATAATCACCCAAAAACGGGAACGGAAACGGGAAAAACGGGAATGAGTGGCATTGCAACGCAATAATTTCAAATGTTTTCACGTCGCCACCTGCGTTGTTAGGGTAAAATAAACAAACAATTGAATAATTTAAAATGTGTTCGCCACTTGCGTTTTTCCGCTGTTAAACGCTGGATAAGTCAGATTACCACGACTTTAGCTCGGGAACGGGAACGGGAATTGCATGCGTTATTGTGGCATTCGGGGTTCAGCTAGTACATATACATATAAAATTTGGTGAACACCCGTCAACTGGAAGTGGTGGTTTATTTTGTATAATACATATGTACATACCTATACATACATACATGTATTAACCAATTTTTAATACGACATAGTTTTTTTCGGTTCTATCAATACAAATCATTATAAAAATAAACAAACAACCTGCAATAAAAATACACTAAACATTTTTGTAATCGTTCAAGATTCAATTCACTCGCACTGCAATAAAATGACGGAGAGAGTGAGATGGGACCGTAAAAAATAGACGCGCGATGAATACGAGAAATGCGTTCGTTTTATTGTTGGGCATATTTGCCAGGCAAGAAAAAAATGTAATATCGTGGATAAGAGTCTCAATATTTAATAAGAGTAGCAGAAATCGCACCGTGAAAAAGCTGCAAAGCGAGACGCTTACAAGCGTCTTGTGCGGTTTCATATGTTTTTTATTCGGCGCTTACGTACTCCCGCTCACCTGCGTGGCGCAATCGTAATTTCGGGGGTGTGAGCTTACACTAGTAAGGGATGGGATTCGCAGCCCTATGAAGTATTTAAAAGTGTCGTAAAAAGAGAACGAACGAACTTGAGGCTTTACGGCACTGATTAACCCAACGCACGAAAGTGTCGTTTGAGCGTATGAGGAGTTTCCGGAAAAATTCACCGCGAGATTAAACCGAGTTATATGGGTGTTTATCTCTCTAAAAAAATATATACGAGCATATAAAACATTTGGATACTTATTCAAATTTAAAATCGCAGCACGATGTATTTTTTTTTTTGTATTCTACTACATATGTACACTATCGAGTTTTCCGAAAACACTTTTCTTATACGCGAAACGTTGTTGAATTGTTGATGTGTCGATAATGGAGACTGAGACAGACATTTAGACAGTCAAAGGACACTTTACATGAGATTTATTGACTTTCTCGTGTATGTAAGAGAGTGTATTCTATTTTCTTCTTCAGAATCTTATTAATAAAATATTTAAGAACTAGAGTTGGTTTAAATTTATATTTTAAGTGCGAGCTAAAAGTAAATCAACTTAGTATTTGGCCATATGACATTAGACATCTCCAATTCAATTATATGCCATTAAACAATTTGAACCGTTATAGATATCATGATATGCTTAAATAAACCTTCTTTTAATATTAACTAAAAACAGTTATATACTAAAAATTTGGGTTTCAAACTCTGATTGTTATTTAAAAAGCTAAATCCTTCAATTTATATAATTCTACATTTTTATGCATAACATGCATTGACATGGTCAGAAATTGTATACATAAGAAAATTGTCATATAAATTGTCAAAAATAAAGGATACATATATAAAGGTTTTATTATGTGAATACTCATATAATGAGTTCGGTCTTTCGTGTCATGCGGGGAAGACGTGCTTCTGCGTTCTTCCCGCTATTACTCGCTTAAACCCGGCTATTGCACGAAATTTAATCTAAAAATTTAACCATCTAATCACTTATTTTACTAATTGCATCCTAGTATAATTTAAGTGTAAAAATAAACAGACGATCGGCCGTTAACAGCGTTTTTAATATCAGTGATTGCGAAAAATTTTGTGTTAATTTTGTGTCAGTTACAAAAGCGTATACGAACGAGATACATCTCCCTACCTGAATACAAAAAAAAATAAGGGTCGCCAGTCAAAATTCGGTCCCACAGAAGCAATAAATCTTCCACATAATTGCTTTCAGACAAAAATTTTTAACGAACTTTACTTAATAGAATAATAGCAAACAGAAACGGTGTTTCCCAACTGTCTAATAGTTCTTTTTCATATTTAATTTATATTAAAGTAATTCGTGTAATTTTATATTCTTTACTAAATTTATTATTAAAATATTAAATTGCAAACCGCACTCACATATATAAATCCGTTGTCTCCAAAGAGGCGTCTCACGATAAAGATCTGTAAAAAAGTAGTATAACAATTGCTAATCTATTATTATCATAACTAACTACTTTCACTTACAAAGTAACCCTGTTAAATGGCATGTAATAACTCATAAGTGATCCAAGTGATACCTAGGATGACTATCTGTCAAAGCTGACCACAGAGAAGAGTCTATGGCGGTAAGAACTCACTCCTTGAATGGAAATCTCTCTCAAGTACCGCCTTTTTCTCAACACATCTTGGATAAATGCGAGAAAAATAATATCCAAACCTCCAACAAGGTAAGAGTGACGATGGATGATAGCTTAGCTAATAGAAACCTGTATTTAGCCACGTACAATGTAAGAACGTTATCGAGTGAAGGAAGTGTGCTTGCATTAGAGAATGAATTAGAAAATATCAAATGGGATATAATAGGACTTAGTGAAGTAAGACGAAAACAGCAAAACCAAATAATCCTAAAAAGTGGTAACTGTCTCTACTGGAGAGGGCTACCAAATGGTAGAATAGGAGGAGTAGGGTTTCTTATCAATAAGAGAATAGAAAGAAATATTATAGAAATAAGCGACATATCGGAACGTATATGCTATATAGTATTAAGAATCTCGAGCAGGTACACTTGTCAAATCTTCCAAGTGTACGCCCCCACATCTAGCCACCCAGACGAGGAAATAGAAGACTTCTACGAAAAAATACAGGACGCATACGATAATAGCCGTCACCACTTTAAAATAATCATGGGCGACTTTAACGCAAAAATAGGACAAAAGGCAAATACTGAAAGAGCAGTAGGCAATTTTGGTACCGGCCAAAGAAACGACAGAGGCGATCGCCTCATAGAATTCGCAGAACACAACAGGCTCTTTATCACTAATTCATTTTTCAGGAAAAACACCAACAATAAGTGGACTTGGGAGAGTCCTAAAGGAGACAGAAACGAGATCGATTTCATCCTAACAAATGCCCTGCACTCCGTTAAAGACGTTAGTGTTTTAAGTAAAGTAGATATAGGTAGCGATCACAGATTAGTCCGTGCCAAGATGGCCATTAATATAAATTGCGAACGTAGGAAATTAATAAAAGGATGCAGTAACTCTCCAGATTTCGCTCAACTAAGGTCTAGGAAAAAGGAATTCGAACTCGAACTTGGAAATCGATACGAGAAATTAAACCCAGAAGCAGACATCGAGGAATTGAACACTGTAATTAGTTCGGTTCTAACCTCAACAGGTAAGAAATTAGGTGGATTCAGGAAACAGATTAAATTAAGCAAAATTTCAGCGGAAACAAAAAACCTAATTAAGCATAAAAGGAATTTAGATAGGGATAATAATAAGCAAGAATACAATCTAGTAAATAAGGAAATTAAAAAGAGAATAGTCAGGGATGTCAGGGATTTTAACAGCAAGCTAATAGAAAATACCATTAAGAATAACCGTAGCCTGAAAAAGTGCAAACAGGATCTTTTCTTAGGCAAAAACCAAATGATCGCAATCAGATCAGAGAGCGGAGTAATAATTAGGAATAGAGAAGAAATCATAGACAGAGTTTACACGTTCTATGCAAAACTATACGAGAACGACAACGGCCAATTCCCCGCTCTGGAATCGACACACGGCCAAAGGGTTCCTGCAGTATTGCCTAGCGAAGTAGAGGCCGCGCTAAAAACTGCAAAGAACGGTAAATCCCCAGGGGAAGATAATATTCCCATTGACTTACTAAAATGTGGCGGCCCCCCCCTAATTAATATCTTAGCTAGGCTTTTCAGCAAATGCATCCAGAACCAAGCTATACCAGAAGGATGGAATAACGCAACTATCATTTTAATACACAAAAAAGGCGACAAAAGCGATATCAAGAACTACCGACCCATTAGTCTACTTTCAGCGGTCTACAAGCTCTTCACGAAGGTTATTACAGAAAGGCTGAAGAATATCCTCGACGAGAACCAACCTGTAGAGCAGGCAGGGTTTAGGGCAAATTTCAGCACAATGGACCACCTCCAAGTAGTTGGCGAACTAATCGAGCGCGCCAACGAATATCAACGGCCATTGTGCCTAGGTTTCGTCGATTATGAGAAAGCCTTCGATACAGTTAGTCATAATGCAGTACTTAACGCTCTAAAAACACAGGGAGTGCCGGAAACCTATGTGGGACTGTTAGCTGCAATATATAAGAATGCCACAGCTTCGGTTAAAATTTTTTCAGGTACAGATAGATTTAGCATAGGAAAAGGAGTAAGACAAGGAGATACAATCTCGCCCAAGTTATTCAATGCGGTGCTTGAGGGAGTTTTCAGGAAATTGGATTGGGATACAGCCGGAGTAAGCATCAATGGTCGCTTTTTGAGTCACCTTCGGTTCGCAGACGATATAGTTTTAGTAGCTCGTGATTCAGCTGACCTACTTATCAGACTAACACAGCTGGACAGGGAAAGTAGAAAAGTAGGATTAAAAATTAACGTAGATAAGACTAAACTAATGTTCAATAGTTATTGCATGCCTGATAGCATCCCCTTAGATGATAAACCAGTAGAAGTAGTAAATAATTATTTATATTTAGGTCAAATAATTGACATGTCTGGTAGTAAAAATGAAGAGATAAAGAGACGTATGAAATTAGGGTGGAGTGCATTTGGACGGATGAATGCTGTTTTTAAATCAAAAATGCCACTCTGCCTGAAGAAAAGGAT
The DNA here is from genome assembly GCF_051622035.1 of Arctopsyche grandis. Lineage (NCBI taxonomy): Eukaryota > Metazoa > Arthropoda > Insecta > Trichoptera > Hydropsychidae > Arctopsyche > Arctopsyche grandis. The sequence goes on from NC_135359.1 coordinate 14,913,170, forward strand.
CTTTGATCAATGCGTTTTGCCAGTGATGACGTATGGATGTGAAACTTGGACACTGAACGCCAAGATGCAAAATAAAATCCAATGCACTCAAAGAAGTATGGAACGCTGTATGCTTGGCATAACGAGGAAAGACAGGAAGCGGAACACGTGGGTGAGAAATATGACAAGGGTAGTGGACATAGTGGATAGAGTGAAGAGATTGAAATGGCAATGGGCGGGTCACGTAGCTAGGAGGATGGACGAAAGGTGGACAAAAGAAGTGCTTGAATGGTACCCGAGAGAAGGCAAAAGAGTAAAAGGAAGACCGCAAGGAAGATGGGTGAACGAAATTAGGAAAATGTGCGGAATGAGATGGATGAGTGTTGCGCAAAACAGAGACGAGTGGAAGCGTGTTGGAGAGGCCTTCATCCAGCAGTGGATGGCGAATGGCTGTAAATGATGATGATGATGACTCATATAATCTGTACTTTCTATAATATATTTATCAAGTCTATATCTTTCAGATATAAATACAGATTACCTAAACATAATCTGCTTTAGATTGTGTTGGACAGACTTTAGTTTATATATGATGTATTAAATGTATTACAAACAATTATAATAATATTGTTAACTAGTATTTATTGTACCCGAATAACATAATTACCCACGTGGGTAATTAAGTTTACCTGTGACGTATGTATATATGTATGTCGAATTGAAACGACTATTATAGTACGGCGAGCGTTATCTCACACAGACACACAGAAAAGCGATATTATATAATATATACATACATACATATGTATGTATATGATAAGCCCGTGAACATAATTTATATAAACAATAAAAATCATTTCAAAATCAAAATCAAACACTATATTTCACTATAGGCACTGCGTATTGCAGTAGTACATCTACTTATTGTATTCCAGTAGAGAGGTCATGAGTTCAAGTCCCGGCCAAATGTGCTTATTGAAAAAACGCAGATCGACCGTTTTCTGTAACATCAATCAAGTCAATTTTTCTAGTTTATTATTGTGACGGATCCTGTAAATTGGTGTCCTCCCCTCAGTTTCTCGCAAATTTAAGTTATTATTATTAGCCAGCAGCATAGCTCAGTCATTAAGCTTCTGCTTAGCATCGAGAGGCGCCGGGTTCGATTCCTGAGCCCAGGCCTCGAATAAAAATGAATTTTTCAGAGCATGCTGTTGGTCAGACCTGGATTTGTGACTCCAGGTTGATCGTTTTCCATCAGAGTTTGCCAATTTTCTCTGATTTCATTGTTGAAAACGGTTCCCGGAAAAAAAATTGGCTAAAAATCCTCCCTACCTACTATGTCACCACTATTTGAAGTATGATTGATGTACAATAAAATGTATGTACAATTAATAGATGTCTCGTTAATTTGCGAGTTTTTCAGTGTCTCGTAATTCAACGACTTGTAATAAAAATTCTGCATTTGTAATTGTAATTGTAATTTGTAATTGGCCAGAAAGGCGCATTGGGATTTACCTGTAAGGCCTTCCTGGTATATATGTAAAAATAAAATAAAATAAAATTAGCATCCCAAATTTGTTGAATCTTATAAAATGCTATATGTAGATGTTTCTATCGTATTATTTTGTATTATATATCCTAGTATGGTTGATAAATTGTTAGAGCTTATGTACAAAAATAATCTAATCATATGTGTAGACATGGGGTAATTTCTGTCATTGCAAATATGATTGAATGTATCTTATAAATACAAAATTAAATAAAATTTCACAATCGAAACAAATCAATCAAGGATCAAATTTTGAAAAATTAAATTAAATAAGTAAAATTTTCACAAATATGAAATCATACTATTAGTACTATTTCAATAAATTATATGATACATTGTTCAATTATTTTTTAACATCTATATAAAGTCTTTTATGAAACAAGCGGGATTTTAGGGTTAAATTTAGGGGGAGCCTGCGTTAATTTATATACGAATAAAGGAAGACGTTACTTTTAATGCGCCCCATATATCCCGGTAAGATATGACGAGTACGTATTCGGCAAGCCGTTCACGATCCGTCCCCTAACCCTATTTTGACCGGGTCGCTTAATTTTTTCCCCGTAATGGAAAACCGCGATATATTACGGCGGATAATCGAGATATATGGGCGGACGCGAGAAAAACACGCGCGCATGCTAACCACCGCCGATAATAGTGGCCTTATTCCCCCCTACCACCCTTGCAGCCCTCACCCGACGAAACCCTTTTATTATTAATATGCCCGCCATATTGCCCGTTATAACTTACGGTCCACCCCGGTTCGGGATGTGTCATAATTTCCATTGCGCTGCTCGTGTGGCGCGCTTTTCCGCGCGCTCTCTAACCGTATGATTCATCTGAGGTCGAGTGACGAAAACGAGCCGGAAAAACCTCCTTTGCCGGAAAATTAACGCCATTTTTTGCCAGCAAGGGGAATTCAGAGCGTCAAATCTTCTCATATGAATATTTATTTACGCGTATTTTCACCCCTGAAGCATTTTGTAACGGTACAATATTTATGTATGTCTTCATAAACGTAGCAACTTATAGAACGAGCCAGTTATTGTTAAAATGGAATAAGTCATTCCGATGAAAACAATTACTTATTACAATTTATTTAAAAAAATTTATTTCAAGTTTCATCTCATCATCATCATTTATAGCCTTTCACAAACACTTATTTTCATTGGGCAATACAAACATTAGTATACATATATTATTGGTAATAATGTAAGAGAGATGTCATCATCATCATCATTTACAGCCATTCGCCATCCACTGCTGGATGAAGGCCTCTCCAACACGCTTCCACTCGTCTCTGTTTTGCGCAACACTCATCCATCTCATTCCGCACATTTTCCTAATTTCGTTCACCCATCTTCCTTGCGGTCTTCCTTTTACTCTTTTGCCTTCTCTCGGGTACCATTCAAGCACTTCTTTTGTCCACCTGTCGTCCATCCTCCTAGCTACGTGACCCGCCCATTGCCATTTCAATCTCTTCACTCTATTCACTATGTCCACTACCCTTGTCATATTTCTCACCCACGTGTTCCGCTTCCTGTCTTTCCTCGTTATGCCAAGCATACAGCGTTCCATACTTCTTTGAGTGCATTGGATTTTATTTTGCATCTTGGCGTTCAGTGTCCAAGTTTCACATCCATACGTCATCACTGGCAAAACGCATTGATCAAAGATCCTTTTCTTCAGGCAGAGTGGCATTTTTGATTTAAAAACAGCATTCATCCGTCCAAATGCACTCCACCCTAATTTCATACGTCTCTTTATCTCTTCATTTTTACTACCAGACATGTCAATTATTTGACCTAAATATAAATAACTATTTACTACTTCTACTGGTTTATCATCTAAGGGGATGCTATCAGGCATGCAATAACTATTGAACATTAGTTTAGTCTTATCTACGTTAATTTTTAATCCTACTTTTCTACTTTCCCTATCCAGCTGTGTTAGTCTGATAAGTAGGTCAGCTGAATCACGAGCTACTAAAACTATATCGTCTGCGAACCGAAGGTGACTCAAAAAGCGACCATTGATGCTTACTCCGGCTGTATCCCAATCCAATTTCCTGAAAACTCCCTCAAGCACCGCATTGAATAACTTGGGCGAGATTGTATCTCCTTGTCTTACTCCTTTTCCTATGCTAAATCTATCTGTACCTGAAAAAATTTTAACCGAAGCTGTGGCATTCTTATATATTGCAGCTAACAGTCCCACATAGGGTTCCGGCACTCCCTGTGTTTTTAGAGCGTTAAGTACTGCATTATGACTAACTGTATCGAAGGCTTTCTCATAATCGACGAAACCTAGGCACAATGGCCGTTGATATTCGTTGGCGCGCTCGATTAGTTCGCCAACTACTTGGAGGTGGTCCATTGTGCTGAAGTTTGCCCTAAACCCTGCCTGCTCTATAGGTTGGTTCTCGTCGAGGATATTCTTCAGCCTTTCTGTAATAACCTTCGTGAAGAGCTTGTAGACCGCTGAAAGTAGACTAATGGGTCGGTAGTTCTTGATATCGCTTTTGTCGCCTTTTTTGTGTATTAAAATGATAGTTGCGTTATTCCATCCTTCTGGTATAGCTTGGTTCTGGATGCATTTGCTGAAAAGCCTAGCTAAGATATTAATTAGGGGGGGGCCGCCACATTTTAGTAAGTCAATGGGAATATTATCTTCCCCTGGGGTTTTACCATTCTTTGCAGTTTTTAGCGCGGCCTCTACTTCGCTAGGCAATACTGCAGGAACCCTTTGGCCGTGTGTCGATTCCAGAGTGGGGAATTGGCCGTTGTCGTTCTCGTATAGTTTTGCATAGAACGTGTAAACTCTGTCTATGATTTCTTCTCTATTCCTAATTATTACTCCGCTCTCTGATCTGATTGCGATCATTTGGTTTTTGCCTAAGAAAAGATCCTGTTTGCACTTTTTCAGGCTACGGTTATTCTTAATGGTATTTTCTATTAGCTTGCTGTTAAAATCCCTGACATCCCTGACTATTTTTTTTTTAATTTCCTTATTTACTAGATTGTATTCTTGCTTATTATTATCCCTATCTAAATTCCTTTTATGCTTAATTAGGTTTTTTGTTTCCGCTGAAATTTTGCTTAATTTAATCTGTTTCCTGAATCCACCTAATTTCTTACCTGTTGAGGTTAGAACCGAACTAATTACAGTGTTCAATTCCTCGATGTCTGCTTCTGGGTTTAATTTCTCGTATCGATTTCCAAGTTCGAGTTCGAATTCCTTTTTCCTAGACCTTAGTTGAGCGAAATCTGGAGAGTTACTGCATCCTTTTATTAATTTCCTACGTTCGCAATTTATATTAATGGCCATCTTGGCACGGACTAATCTGTGATCGCTACCTATATCTACTTTACTTAAAACACTAACGTCTTTAACGGAGTGCAGGGCATTTGTTAGGATGAAATCGATCTCGTTTCTGTCTCCTTTAGGACTCTCCCAAGTCCACTTATTGTTGGTGTTTTTCCTGAAAAATGAATTAGTGATAAAGAGCCTGTTGTGTTCTGCGAATTCTATGAGGCGATCGCCTCTGTCGTTTCTTTGGCCGGTACCAAAATTGCCTACTGCTCTTTCAGTATTTGCCTTTTGTCCTATTTTTGCGTTAAAGTCGCCCATGATTATTTTAAAGTGGTGACGGCTATTATCGTATGCGTCCTGTATTTTTTCGTAGAAGTCTTCTATTTCCTCGTCTGGGTGGCTAGATGTGGGGGCGTACACTTGGAAGATTTGACAAGTGTACCTGCTCGAGATTCTTAATACTATATAGCATATACGTTCCGATATGTCGCTTATTTCTATAATATTTCTTTCTATTCTCTTATTGATAAGAAACCCTACTCCTCCTATTCTACCATTTGGTAGCCCTCTCCAGTAGAGACAGTTACCACTTTTTAGGATTATTTGGTTTTCCTGTTTTCGTCTTACTTCGCTAAGTCCTACTAAATCCCATTTGATACTTTCTAGTTCATTCTCTAATGCAAGCACACTTCCTTCACTCGATAATGTTCTTACATTGTACGTGGCTAAATACAGGTTTCTATTAGCTAAGCTATCATCCATCGTCACTCTTACCTTGTTGGAGGTTTGGATATTATTTTTCTCGCATTTATCCAAGATGTGTTGAGAAAAAGGCGGTACTTGAGAGAGATTTCCATTCAAGGAGTGAGTTCTTACCGCCATAGACTCTTCTCTGTGGTCAGCTTTGACAGATAGTCATCCTAGGTATCACTTGGATCACTTATGAGTTATTACATGCCATTTAACAGGGTTACTTTGTAAGTGAAAGTAGTTAGTTATGATAATAATAGATTAGCAATTGTTATACTACTTTTTTACAGATCTTTTTTACAGATCTTTATCGTGAGACGCCTCTTTGGAGACAACGGATTTATATATGTGAGTGCGGTTTGCAATTTAATATTTTAATAATAACTTTAGTAAAGAATATAAAATTACACGAATTACTTTAATATAATTTAAATATGAAAAAGAACTGATAGACAGTTGGGAAACACCGTTTCTGTTTGCTATTATTCTATTAAGTAAAGTTCGTTAAAGATTTTTGGCTGGAAGCAATTATGTGGAAGATTTATTGCTTCTGTGGGACCGACTTGACTGGCGAAGGACCCTTTTTTTGTATTCAGGTAGGGAGATGTATCTCGTTTGACACCGATTTGACACAAAAATTAGCACAAAATTTTTCGAAATAACTGATATAAAACCGCTTTTTACGACCGATTTGCTGTTTATTTTTACACTTAAATTATACTAGGATGCAATTAGTAAAATAAGTGATTAGATGGTTAAGTTAAATTTCGTGCAATAGCCGGGTTTAAGCGAGTAATAGCGGGAAGAACGCAGAAGCACGTCTTCCCCGCATGACACGAAAGACCGAACTCCAAGAGAGATGTATGATGTTTTAAATCGTGAATTAGTTAGTTTAAATAATTGGTTATGTGTAATTAAATTAAAAATTAACATTAGTAAAACAAAAATGATATGGATGAATAGTAAAAGTGGTGTGGGTGAAGTGAGGATGCATGAGAGTTGTAGAAATAGTCGATAACATTAAATACTTGGATATTATATTAGACTAGCTGAATCCGGCATGCGTTGCAATGCCACAATAACGCATGAAATTCCCGTTCCCGTGCCCGTTCCCGTTCCTATTTGTCGGAAAAACGTAAGCAGCGAACACATTTGAATTATTTAATTATTTGTTTATTTCACCCTAAAAACATTTAAAATTATTACGTTGCAATACCACTCATTCCCGTTTCTCCTGTTTTCGTTCCTGTTTTTGGCCGATTTTTTTCACAGTAAGCTTTCCGGACATGCATACAATAAATCCTGAAAGTTCCATCGTTCCATCGTACAATAACGCATGCAATTCCCGTTCCCGTTTCCGTTTCTCGATGCGTTTCGATAAGTGAATGTTTTAGTTTCAAATTAATACTTAATAATCAAATTAAATTATAGTAAAGTATAGAAACGCATAAGTGACAGACAGATAAACATTGATTTATATAGATATGTAGGATTGTTATGAGTGGTACGTAATGTCAGGTTGGTATGAGTGGTGCGTAATGTATTTGTACGTTGGCAATGCGTACGCACAAGTTGGTTACCAACGTAAGCATTTTCTTAACAACACAATGGCACTTCATACTTTCGCGTCGATAAAATCGTAATTACGAATATTATTATTAAGCGGTTTTTTTTCACAGTAATCTTTACGGACATGCAACAAATCGTGAAAGTTCCATCATAATCGGTTCTTTGGTTTAGGAGCCTATTCGAGACAGACAGACAGACAGACAAAATACAAACTAGGGCTATGAAGAGTATGCTAGATGTAAATAGTTGTATTAGTAAGAGATCCATGTTAAAGGATTTAAATTGGATAAACGTTCGTGATACTCAAAAAATATAATTATGTTGGTTTTTATTTATAAGTTAGATACCAAAATGTTACATAGAATTTCGATCAATATTTGATTAGAGGGTTAGATTTACATAAATATAGCACTAGAGTAAATTATTGTATGCAGAAAAACATATTGTATGGAGGTATTGTAACTTATAATAATCTGCAAGATGAAATTAGAAATATAAGTAATATTGATAAATTTATGGTAGCTGTAAGTTAACACTCACAGCTCTGTATGAATGTGTAAATAATTATTTTTATTTCATGTGTGCATGGGCGTGTATGTGAATGAATATTTATTATTTAATCAATTAAGCTATTATGCTTTATATGAATAACATAAATAAATAAGGATCGCAAGAAAAAATCGTTTGATATTTTAATGAAATGATTTATTCCACTTTCATGATAATAGACAAAGCTTTATAATAAAATTTAAAGCGATGGATCAATTAGTAAATGGCTGAAAAAACTGTAAAATATAGGTTCAAATACTAATGAAAATTAAAAAAATTGGGTAATATAATTAAATTCTGATCATTTTCGGTTGATTCGAATAAAAAAAATATATTTCTTGTTACTGAACGGATGGTCGGTTTGATTATAAGAATAAGCACTAATATTTATTTTCTATTTTTATTAATTTTAAAAATACCGCTTCTATCAAATTCGAATTTATGAAATGTATCACTAGAATTTACCAGATATTTTTGAGTGTTTTTTTATTGAAGTAGGTACTGTTATCAAAATAAACTCGGGTATATGTACATTAAATCTATTCATATCTTCCTCCCCCTTCTCTTGTTTCCAGCCACACGATCTTGATCACTTTCTTCCCTCAAAATTCCACAGCGAATAATATGACGTAAAACCGAAAACGGGAATATTTCATCTAAATTTTCCAATCATTGTGTTCGTTCAGCCGTTAACTGAAGGGTTATAATGTAGCTTTGTGTGCTCGCGTATATAAAATATCAACACACCAAAACCTACCACGCCCTCGGGGAATTTTATTATTACATTTCATTGTCTACATTTTCCAAAATGGAGTCGATGCTGTAACAAAAATTCAATTTAAATCGACATTAATCAATCCGAAAAAAAGGAACACTTAATTTTAAATTTTAAAATACTACAATAAAAATATTTATCTATATTGTATGTATATATATTTATATGTATATATTACATTAAAAATTAACGCTTTAAAGTTATTACATTCTCCAATTAATTTCTACAATTAATTGCAATTTTTTATTGATATCGAATCCGAAAAAATATTTCACATTGCTTTTATGTGGATTTATTATTTTAATTCTTAATCTTCACAAGCCACCTTTTAATTATGAAATATTCAGATGCGTCAAAATTAAACCGCTAATAATTATTTAATTTAATATACATAAGGAATACCTAATCATACTCAACGCAACTAAAACTTTACACATGTACCAATCTCAGTAGGATTTAACATATCCTAATCGTCACTTTGTGAATATAAAATTAAGAGGGCTGGATACCCAAAACCTTAATTTTGCTGCCGTTCCTTTCTTCGATATATAATATATATTGAGTGAATGCGACAATATATATAAACTAGTGAATATCCCGATGAAATATCATCGCATGGGTATAAAATTATTATATACCCGTATAAAACTAAAAAAAAATCCGGAACCGGAACAAAATGAATTTATCGATTTTTATCGATTCATTCATTATTTTCGGCGAGAGTTAGGACACACACACACACACACACACACACAGATTACCGTCTTTATATATATGATATATATATATATATATATATATATATATATATATATATATATATATATATATATATATATATATATATATATATATATATTGAGTGAATGTGACAGTTGCGCCTTGACCCGATAATACCTATTTTAAATCGACAAAATCGAGGTTTCGTATTCCCCAAGAAAGATATTTTATGTGTTTCAATTTTCGTATTTTTTTTTTTAAATAAACCGTTAAATTAGCATGCTAGACTCTTTTCGTTGATGTAAAAACGAGGTGATTTTATAGATGTTTGGTGGGTCCTAGCTCCTATAAAAAATAAATAATCAAAAAAATAAAAAAAATTGAAACATGCCTATGGTGGATATCCATAGCATATTAAAAAATAATTTCTCTAGTTCCATAATTGAGGAAGGGAGAAGTCTAATACGTTTGTATGGACAAGGCGCTGGTGTTCAGCCCTCTTAAGATTTAAACTTATCTATGCCACGTTTAAGGTATGTAGATATGTAGAAAATAAAACAAAATATTGCATGTGGAAAAAACAACGTTTAAATATTATGCAACGATTTTTCTTTTCAACAGGTTATCGAATAGGTGGATTGGGATGGTGAAAGGGGGTTCCCTGAAACAATGTACTCGATTAAGCCCTTTTGAAAGCGTTGGGCTTTCATCGCGAAAAACGGGCGCGCCCTGATGATTGAATTAGGGCTGTATCGCGAAATGAATCAGATTATCAAGTTCAAATAGAATGTTATCGAAAACACGGAACAAAGTCTCGGCGCCGAATTCCTTTTTAAACTCGAGCGATAATTGAATTTAGAACGGTCCCAGGAAGGGAAGAGAAATAAAAAATAAAATAAAATAAACGAAGTGCTACATTTAAACGGGCACGAGGAAATGGAGGTGCACGAAAGAACGGCCTCTTGCGAAATTACTGGAAGAACGTGATTTTCAAATATTCAATACGCCACTGCTGGATTTTCACGTTCCTTGAAATGTCTTATGAAGTATTGCATTTTATCTCATTGAAATTGACAGCGGAAATTTCATTATTTTTAAAGAAAGCATGATTAAAATTTAAATCCTATTCATACGAAATATTTACTAAGGAATTAAAATAATTTTTGCATATCAATAGTAACAGGGTGCATTTTGAATGCAGATTCAAAGTAATTTGAGACATAAATTTTGTCTTAATAATTTTAAAATTCACTATGAACTCACAACTGAAAGCTTCTCATTCCCAAATGGCATATTAAATATTGAGCTTTTAGAATTATGAAACCTTCATACACGCTAAATCGTGTTTTAGCGTGTATCTCCATTTGATAATGTACATACATATTTGCATTACTCTAGTTAAACTTCTTCAATATTTTCAAAATGGCGAAAATTACTATTCAATATGTGCTACTTTATATCATATTTTTATAATTATTTTGCTCAAAATATTTTCAAACACTCGTAACTTATACAATACGAACATCTTGATACTGCGATCGATTAAAATATAAAAGTTCCCTTTCTATTGTTCAATTGAGCAACGTGTTTAATGTAGCCCTTTAGTGCCTTCTTGGCTTTCATATTGTCTGTATGTATATCAATTGGGCAACTGCGCTCTGAAGCGGTCCATCATATAAACTTTATGGTGGTAATAACGGTTTATTTCAGTTCGGATCGTTTCGGGATTATGAGTTTAACGACGCTGGTCTAATCCACCCTGTTCCTTCTAAACCCCCCCCCCCCCCCTTCCCAATTCGTTCTAGTTAGTCTATCCCTTTTCTGAATTGCATGTTCCTTAATCATTCAGTCTGCATGTGCAAAATGGGGTGCCCCCACAAAGCTAGGCTGTTCTGAGGCGAAGGCTTTGACGATATCAAGGTGGTATAATAACGGCTGAATGCTGCTGATGGACCCTAGCTAATAAATTTAATAGCTGGAGAAAATTTAGATAGCCGTCCGCAGCCTCCAAGGTGTGCATAATCCCGGATTGGGTCGATTAGATAATTTACTACCTGAAATATTGCCGACTCATTAATCAACCCCTCGCAGCCTTTAAATACAAGTATTTTAATGAATATTTATTATTTGTGAATGCAATGAAACATTATACGTCTGTATACTATTAAATCATTTGGATTCCTGTATGAAAAATATAAGAATTCGGAATTTTTGTTTTTCGAAAAAGCTTTTGGAAAACCATTAGTTATCGATAATTATTACTATTGAAAATATTTCTTAATTAATTGCACGGCTTGTGAAATTAAACAAAAATCAGTGAAAATTAAAAATGCACATATTCTCTATCGGCAATACGGTAAAGCTCTGTAAGAAGAAGTTATTTCTGAAAATTTCCTTCACATATGCTTAAATAGTTGCTTGAATGAAAAATAGATGTCTATAGTACGTAAATATTTTACAAATATATATGTACATACATGGATAGCTTTAATTCCAATTTTATTTGATATTTTACTAAATTAAATTTAAATTGACAAAGATTTATGTATAAAACATTTATTATTAAACAATAATTTTATTTTGATTTAACAAAATTATTTTTTATTCTAAATTATTATTTATATCGCCATCTATACATAGTTCATAAAATTTTAATAAAATCGAAAACAAAATTTGAGACATCTCTACAATTATTTGGTAACTAAAAACTCAAAACGTTGACTAAAATAGTTTCACGTACACACAATAAGTGTCATTTTCGAAAAAATAAATTCCGAATTATGATACTAGTGATTGCTCTATCATTTGAATTAAAAACAAATATTGACGTATAATATCAACTAAAATTAAAATGAAATTTGTATAAATAACGATTGATGTCGCTTCTAGTCAAAGTTTTTAACTATGTAGAAGCGAAAATAAAGTAAATATTTATCCAGTTCCACAGAAAAGATTCACTATAAAAAATGCAATTTGTGAAAATTTAACGAGATGCATTCTCAAAACTTTGTAAGCATGAATAAAATACATCTCCGTCTCTTGCTTGATACACCTGGATGCTTTGCGTTTCCCCGTCCCATGGGTTGAAAAGAGCAACAGCACAAAAGCTCGTCAAGCCAAATGAAAAGAAAATCGCACCGAGCAAGTTTTCCTTCGGAAGTTAACAAAAGTTCTCGCGGGATCCGCAAGCATTTTAGTGTCGTGGTAGGGGGATGGGGGCTAGATGGGGTGCACAAAAGCTACATTTCAGACAGTTCGGATTAAACGCTATCAAGGATGACTCGAGGCGTTCCCTAGATGCGCTTTAGCATGAAAATGGCGACTGCGACCGGGATATGGGGTATCGGAGGTGAACAATGGCCGTTCTGGATACTCGAATAGACGCTAGGAAAAACGACAACGGTATTGAGCCTTTTATAGAAATCCCGTTCCAAAAATCATTACCTCGAGATTTATTTATGCATACATATGTAGGATTTAATTTTCAAACAATAAGAGCTCTTATAATACATATGTAAGCTAAATTTTGCATGATCAAATGTATGCGAAAATTAGTATGCGACGACAGTTAATTTCGGCGCATCGAGAAATAAACATGGCTTAAGGCGCTGACACCCTGAATCGTACGGCATGGCATGCCCAGGTTGACTCCACCTGTGAATGGGCGTGTCTTCATTTTATTGTTAATCTGTACTATATTATTATATCGAAAAATTTCTCCTATATTTCCTAAAATATGGGAATCACCGCTTATAGATCACTATCAAACCTACATATGTATGTCAATACAAGAATTAAATATCACCGTAAAAACTCCAGGAGTGAGTTTATTGCGATATTGCGATAGCTTATATATGTATGTTGCGTGCTAGTGTTTTTTTACATGTGCAAAACTGTTAAAAAAATCACGCGCCACGTATCACTCTTTGTATCCGCGCCTTTATTGCGTCAAACGTGTCTTATTGAGTACCCGCATCACGTGTCCTTTCTAATATATAATTTGGAAAGAGACTTTGCATATATTTACATATGTATGTATGTATGTATGTAATATATTTATACTCTGCATATATGTTTGTAGCTTTCGTTCGTAGTTTTTTTTTCGATTCATAGGCGCCGATTCAGTATTTTTAGTCCCCGGGGGCGAAGGCGCCGAGGACGAAGCCCTTCGCGTCGGGGGCAAAGTGAAGCCGGGTAATACAGCTAGTTCTTATATAATATTGTGCTTTTAAAATTGTGTAGTATATTCTGGAGATACAAAAAGGTATGATATATTCCGAACATACATACAAACTGCAAACTAGATTATTAATTAATAGTGCACTCGGTGAAATATCGCAATTTGGATCAACGGAATTTGATCGGCCGAAATGAATAAATTAAAAATACGAATTTTTTTTTTTCAAAAAAATTAACTGAATTTTAAATACTATAAATTTGAACGAAGTGACCGCCGCATGCCGCATCTTTTTCCACGATATACGATTCCAAGGGGCGAAAGAGAGACGGAGCATGGTGCTAACAGCGAGTACATAGATGCGGTATGTTGTACGTGAGATATTTACTTTATCTATGTACGTAGTAACAATAGATGAAGTTTTGTTTTTTAGATAGTTTTAAACATACAGAAAAAACATGTTAGACGGCGGTCAAATACGCGGTATCGTGTGGTATATGCATGGGACCGTCTATTCATTGGAGCGGTCTCGTTGAAATTCTATAGTATTGTTTATACTTGCTTGACGGTAATATATACTAATTCAACCCTTCAGACTATTGTTTGACAGTGATCGATAACGTTGTATCCCATATTTGCAAAAAAATATAGCAGCACTTGTCGATGCTTGCACGTGCACGTGCAACATGTGCAACAATTCACATCTACTACCAAAATAGCTACATTGTCATCTAAAACCGGAATACTTCTTTTCCGTTTATAGTAATCTAGTAACAATTCTATTTTTGTTAATTTTTACTAATTAAGTTTAAAACTGAATTATTAAGCAATAAAAGCATGAAATCATTAATGTAATTTTTATTTCCTATGATCTTATTATTTCGACAAGAACGGCACACCGCGTGCATGGCTCCTCGCCGTAGGTGGTCTCCTACATTTCTTCAAATATGGGATACACCGTTATTGATCACTGTCAAGCAAGGATAAATACAAGCATACAATTTGACCGAAAAAGGTCCAAAGGATCATTGTGGGGCGGGGCATGCCGGCGTCCCATAAATAGCCGGCACAGCACTGAATGGCATTATTTTTTTCGCATGTTTAAAAGTATCTAAAAAAAACCACGTGCCTCATTCACAACTGTGTGATTTCGCCCTTAGACAATATACGATACAACAATCGCAAATATACAGTCAACAAAATTATAGCAAAACCTTATGAAATATTTCAATAAATAATATTTAAATTCAGGATAATTAATGTATTTTCTAATTACATACCATTATTCTAACATCAAAATAAGAAAAAGGTTATGCATACATAATTATTATACTTATTTCAGCAGATCTCCATAAAATTAGACAATAATTGTCTAATGAATTATTCATGAACATAAAAATGCATTTATTTATTTTTGTTTATATAGTTAATATACCGATTTTTACATTAATTGCATCTTTATCTCTGTGTATTTATGTAAGTATACCGCTCCTCCTTAATTGATAAAAAAATCTTTTTATTTTTATTTATTTATTTATTTTTAATTCAATCAATCAATTTAATTCAATGTTACTAGTGTGTCATACAGATTAAGAATTATTATATATTTACATTAAACAAGACATCTATGGTCAAACATTGTACAGAATTATTGTAAGTATTATACAAGGCAAATACTAACAACAATTAACATTCACAGAGATATATATTTACAAATTTACAGCATTTATACAAATGAGCGAAAACGGAGATGCTGAATAACTCAACTTTTTGTGAGAGAGAGATACGATAGGTATGCCAATTTGTTGGAACCGTTTCAATGAAATCAGATAAATTGGCAAACTCTGATTAGGAAACGATCAACCTTGGACTCACATATCCTAGGTCTGGCTAGCAGCACACACCGGGAATAGAACCCGAAACCGCACAATTGAAAGCATTACATGCTGACAATCGATCTAGGCTGCTGGCTATACATATGTGTATATTGAAGTAACATCAAATTGATACGAAATGTATATCTAATATATAATTTCGAAGAGACTTTGTATGTATGTATGTATGTAAGGTTTGTTGGTAATCGAAAAACAAATCAAAGTTTCTACGTTTCAAAGTTCAAAGTTTCTCAAAGTTGACGATGGTTTGAGTATTGTTTTTTTTTCGATTCAATAAATTTAATATAAAAAAAACAAATGAATATTTACATTAGATTCGCCATGTTTAAGCTGTTTATATTAAAAATACTGAGCGAAGCCGAAAACAACTAGTCTAATATATAATTTCGAAAGAGACTTTGTATGTTTGTAAGGTTTGTTGGTAATCGAAAAACAAATCAAAGTTTCTACGTTTCAAAGTTAAAAGTTTGTCAAAGTTGACGACGATTCGATATGGTTGATTATTATTACTTTATCTATGTGTGTACGTAGTAACAATGTATGAAGTTTTGTGATCATGCAAAAATTCGAACTCGAGATTTTGACTGATTCGAACTCAGAATCGATTACTGATCACGTTTTCATGATCTAGAAAAAATGTGTGTGTGTGTGTGTGTGTGTCTGTGTGTCTGTGTATTTTGGGGATTTTTTGAACACCGTTAGTCCTATCAAACTGAAACTTAGTATCAGTTACTGCAATTCTTATCGACACGACGTTAATTTTTTTCAAATTTTTGAGATGACCGGAAATTGTACCTCCCCTTATAGGTGTCCTCTTTTTTTTAAGTTTTTGAATTCAATTATCTCCCAAGCCGCCAACTAAATCGGATTAATTTTTTTTTTCGATTCAAATAACTTTAATATTAAAACAAATGAATATTTACTACTATATTCGCCATATTTAAGCTGTTTATATTACAAATACTGAGCGAAGCCGGGTAAAACATCTAGTATAATATAGTTTAACAAAGCTTAAACGATTTCCCACGAAACATAATCAATTTTTTGTCCTCGATTGAGTGACTCGCAACAAGAAAATAATCTTATAACGAGCCGGCACCAAGCTTCGCTTGAAACTCAGCATCCAACTAGATTAAAGTTTGCCTATAAAAAAGTTCACAGTTGCTTTTTCCACAACATACATACATACGGAATGAGGTACATCCGTAGCCGGACTAGAACTTCACACCGAATATGTTAATCTGCAAACTTTCCTCGCGCGATTTCACCCCCCCCCCCCTACCATTCCCATCTGTCCTCCCGGTTGACGAACGGATTTTATCGAAAGTTCCGATGTAATAACGAGGACACAACAAAGAAAGAGTGGAGGCCGACAATAAGGACGCCTCTTCGCCGTTCCGTTGAATAAGCGTCGTTATTGTTACGGTGGCCATAACCATTGTTTTGTTTAACCGGTACACAATGAGGCAACTATTCTTGCCGGGCGGCACAATGAGTCCATACCAGTGTCGACGGCGAGATTGGACACAAGAATCGAGGACGTCGGCTCCCGGGAACAATAACGGGAAAAGAAAACTGCACCTAAGCGAGATTGCTCATCTACGAAATTGCTCTATACACCGTTCTTCACTGACCCACTTCTGCTTTGTGTGGCGATCGAACTACGCCTAAATTACGATCGAAGAACTTTTTTTCCAGCATGATTCTCTCAATTTCACACCTGAATTTTTTTTTTTTTTTTTACATTGGTGAAATTACAGATTAGCTCCAGGTCGTCACTATGGCTAATTTATTACAAGACATTGAAAACTCATAATTAACGAGACATCTAAATACATAATTATTACGTAAAAAAATACCTGACATCTATGGTTAGATATTACAAACATCGTATAAATACGATTAATAACATTTTTCATGTAACAATACGAATTTTTAAATTCGATAAACAACCACAGAGGCATCTATGGTGACAAATCTGGCGAAATCTGAGATATACATAACAATAACTCTAGGTTTGCGACAGAAAATTGGGAAGGAAAACCCAATTTTACAGGAACCGTTTCCAATTTTACAGGAACCGTTTCAAATTTTACAGGAAAGCACGAAAGAATTCAATACTCACCACCAGACCACGCTGCTGGTTTTGATATTGTTATCATACCTAGAGAAACACATTTACATCAAACAAATTTTTAAGGAA
Organism: Arctopsyche grandis; assembly: GCF_051622035.1. Lineage (NCBI taxonomy): Eukaryota > Metazoa > Arthropoda > Insecta > Trichoptera > Hydropsychidae > Arctopsyche > Arctopsyche grandis. Next base: position 14,930,645 of record NC_135359.1, read on the forward strand.
CTATAATTGCACCGAGCGACAAAAAAAATCACGTTTTTTATTTACCGGAGCGGATACTAATCAATCTTTATCAAGTTTGACCCATTGAATTCGAATATGACAATAATTTTTGTTGGCTAAAGGCGAAAATACACTGAAAGGAACGGCATGACACGTATTCGTGGCTTCCAGTCATAATCAGAATTTTGGTCTTTAATTCAAAATCTAGTATTGCTGTGCCTAAAGATAGTATTGGAATCAATAGTAAGATGTTTTCTCTATTGACTTTTATTTTTCATTGCATTAAAATACTTATACATAATTAGTTATGAAGCAAATTTTAGAAGTCAAAAATATAATTATTATATTTACACATTTTCCCGTGCTATTATGCGTTTATTTGGCCAATTTGTGATTTCACCACGTTTATAAGGATTAGTCTACTTTGTTGTAAAGATTGATTAGCTCCGTTTTGGCATACATTTTTGTTGCTCAATGTAATTTAACCCGATATTGTCCAAAATTGGGAAGAGGCCGACGCCCGATTCGAGCAAGCTATAAGAAGAAGAAGATACTACTATAATATATTTAGATTCAATAGAGAATTAAGTTTTTAATATATATATACATATATGAAACCTACGGATCTACCTCACGGGCCCGAATGTGAAACGACCGAAAACGCAAATATCGGAAGGCAAAGATCGAAAATCGAAAGATCTTATGTCGAAAGATAAAAAAACGGGTGTATGGTAAACGGTACATACTCACGTACATACTCACCTAATTTGGGCGAGCAGGATACAACAGGAACAAGAGGAAAAGCCTGTTACTCTTGTTTCTGTTGTATCCTGCTCGCGCAAATTAAGTGAGTATGTACCGTTTACCATGCACCCTTTTTTTGATCTTTCGACTTAAGATCTTTGGATTTTCGATCTTTGCCTTCTGATATTTGCGTTTTCGGGCGTTTCACATTCGGGCCCGTCACAGAGACCGGAAACCTACATACATATGTGTGAAACATAAATTTATTTTAACTCATTTTAGAATGTATTGTGTTTCAATGAATTTATAACAATTCAGAAAACATTTATCTTATGTATGTATGTACATATGTATTACCCATTATGACATTTAATATAAGCCATTATTATTTTTCGATAGTTAGGCTTATTTATTTATTTATTCTAAACAGACCATTGTGGCATAACAGGGATTCCTAAAGCGCCACAATGGTCAAAAAAAAAAAAAAAAAAAAACACAAAAAAAAAAAAAAAAAAAAAATAAAATAAAATAACAATTAAACATAAACATAAATACATCCATACATAAACATAAAAAATAGCATTTAATAATAACAGATAAAGTAAAAATATCAAATAAAATATAGCATAAGGAATGCCTTGCACCTACAGCCAGTTTCAATAAATTTTATTTATTTATTTATTTTATTTATATATATTTTAGCTATCAAGCTAATTTAAAAAAAAATACATCTTAATTATTATACTTAACTCTAAAATTTATAATTAACTTATATGTACTGTCCCTCACAGAGGTGTCTCTTCGCACCTCGCAGGAATGCATCCATGTTTTTAGCAGACCTGACGCACTCAGGGAGGGCATTATACATGAGCACACCCCTGTGAAAAACACCCCCAGCCGTCTTATTCTTTCTTACTCTACTTACAACTAGTTTGTCCTTATTTCTAGTATAAAAACTATGTTTATCTCTATTCCTTATTATATAATCATCAAAATACTTAGGTAATAACTTATGATCTAACTTATAAACAAAAGACAATGTACTAATATTTAGACTAATTCTAATACTCATCCATCCTAATTCATCTAACATACTTCCAATACTCTTAAATCTACTCACATTCAAAATAGCTCTCATAGCTTTATTCTGTATTTTTTGCATTTTTTCTAAATCTTGGCCACTAAACAAATTAAGCACAGTGGCACAATAAACCACATGTGGCAAGACAATTGAATTAAACACTAAAATTTTACTTTTTTTACTTAAAATATTTCTTAATCTACATAATACACCAACTTTTCTAGCCATTTTTTTTATTATATAGTCAGCGTGCATTTTAAAATTTAGTCCTGAATCTATGTATACACCTAAGTATTTTATATTTTCAACTTTTTCAATTAACTTATCATTAATTCTAATTTCATTCAATATATTTTTATTTTTACCATTCAACCACATCATTTTTGTTTTATTCACATTCAACTTTAATTTATTTTCACACAACCAGTCATTCACATAATTTAATTCTATATTTAAAATCTCAGACATTACATCAACATTCTTTCCAATTATATATATCAATGTATCATCTGCAAACAAATGTATTTTACACATCTTAATTACCTTAACAATATCGTTTATATATAATATAAATAATAAGGGTCCCAATTTGGACCCTTGCGGCACTCCATGAGGTGTTACATATTCAGAGGATAACACCTTATCAATTTTTACTCTTTGCCTTCTATTATTTAAGTATGATTGAAGCCACTTTAATACTATACCATTTATTCCTAACTTATATAATTTTTGTAATAAAATATTCCTATCTACTGTCTCGAACGCTCGCTTAAAATCTAGAAAAACTGCTCCAACAACCATGCTAGATTCATCCATCGTCTCCATCCAATCAGAAACCACCAATTGGATAGCGGTTTCTGTTGAATGTTTCACTCTAAATCCAGACTGTTCCACAACCAAACAATCATTTATACTAATGAACTCTTTCAATTGAATCATAACGATTTCCTCCAGCATCTTCTCAACAATCGGTAACATATTGATGGGCCTCATTTCACTGGCTTTATGTGTGCCCGTAACCTTTGGTACCGGTACAATAGTAGACACCTTCCATGCATCCGGGACGGATCCCACTTCTAACGATTCATTTATTAATTTCAGTAACTGAGGTCCAACCATATCCCAAGTGTTGATTAAAATATCTAGAGTCAATCCATCCATACTAGAAACTGATTTCATGCCCTTCAATACACCATTTAATCCCTCCATTTCCACTAATTTAAACCTTTCAAACTTATTTAAACCCAAGTTAATATCATCATTCACACTATTATGCCTTGTTTGTATTGAATTAACTATATCATTCACACTATTGATGTAAAACTCATTCAATCTTTCAACCATATCCTCTTTATCATTATATACTACTCCCTCGACTTCTAATTCATTCAAAGAAACATTTTTTCCCCCGGAAATCAAAGTTTTAATTATTCGCCACATTTTTGTGGGATCTTTTTTTGCACCATCAATATTTCTTTCATGCCAATCCCTCTTCGCATTACGTAAAACATTCACACATTTATTCCTCTTTCTTTTATACTCTAACCAAGCCTTTTCTAATTGGATTCCATCCATAGCCTTAATAATTTTATATCTTTTATAACTAACATTCTTATCAACTAAGCTTTCCTTTACTTCCTTGGTAAACCAAGGTTTCAGCTTATGCTTATGCATGATTCTTGTGGTTTTTACGCATTTACTTTTAGAATATGTTATATTACGATACATTATCTCCCACATTTCATTCACACTATCACCATCCTTTCCCCATACACACTCCTTTAACAATTCATTCATCAATTGATAATCAATGTTTTCTCTTTCAGTCACCTGCATATTTTTAAGTCCTCCGTTACTAAACCGCTGTCCCAAAAACATGTTGACAATAGAATGGTCTCCTATTTTCGGTACATCTTTCACCTCACACCGCAGATCCATTATATTCGTTATAACCAAATCAATGAGAGAGCTTGATAAATTATTCACTCTCGTTGCTTCCGTCACTTTTTGTTTAAAACCCAATTCATAAATATGTAAGAAACAACTACAAATACAAAACATCCCTGTAAGGCCCAAATGGAAGAGAGTTAATCAAAATTTCACTCATAAATCACAATCAATCATGAAACCAATGATGAGCGCAGACTACCAGATAAATGGGTTAGAGTAATTTCCGACAATTTACGCTCACTAAGGTGGAAAATATCACATTCAATCTCGGCAGCAACGATTTCATTAAGAAGTCGAATACCTCTTGGAATAGGAGCCATTCGAAAAAGAACTGTGCGGGCAGGAGGTACAGCCAGCAAATGATGATGTCTACCACGCACATAGTTATTAGGGACATAAAGTCCCAACTGCTCCAGCAACAACGGGCATGACGTATTACCACGTAAGAGCAGGAGAAAGAAACGAATTAATGAGAAGTTTCTCCGAAGTTCAAGGGAATTATACCCAAGCATGCCCAAAAGGAAAGGAGTGGGGTAGAGATATGGGTAATACCCATATTCTTTCCTATATAGAAAACGAAGAAATGCTTTTTGCACTTTCTCAATCATCAGAGAGTAATTTGCTTCATGCGGATTCCACACAAGCGCATTATACTCTAGCTTACTTCTCACAAGCGAATTGAAAAGCAAGCGAGAAGACAAAGGATTGGAGAATAATCTTGCATATCTCAAAACAAATCCAAGTCGACGAAAGGAAACGTCAGCGACTTTCTTGATATGGTTGTGAAAAGTGAGCTGAGGATCAAAAGTGATACCCAAATCGACAATAGATTCCACACGCTTCAACAAGACGGATCTAATGGAATATCCGTGACAATAGAGTGAATGTGCACGTCCATAGCTCATAATTGCACATTTGTTTAAATTAAGTTCAAGGCCTAAACTAGAACTGAACTCCAAGACAGCGTTAATATCAGCTTGAAGGAGAGAGGCTTGCCTCTCATCCTTGACAGCAAAAAATAATTTAACGTCGTCAGCAAACAAGAGACATGATGCATTACATAAAACTCAAGGGAGGTTATTAATAAGAATACCTACATATAGCTTATATACCTACATATAGTTGTTTATTATGTAAACATATTGTAGACAAATATCTTATTATTCCATCTCCAATTATACATAGTATGTATGCATATACAAAATATACAAATTTGTATCTTAATGATTTTGTAAAAAAATATGCGAAATTTTTATACCACTTTTTAACTACATAGTTTAGACGGAACGTGCACATCGATAAAATTATCACACGAATTTCGCTTTTTCATGACTTTTTCTTTCTGGAAGCGAGAGTCCATTGTCTGCAAAGTTTTCAAACCACTTTTCGCGATAGCCAACAGGCGATATCAGCCTCTTTGCAAGGTTGTTTCTCTTCCCTGCTGCCTTCGGGTTGCGGCTAAACGGCTGAAGTGAGGGGGTGAATTCCGATAGCATCCCGAGGGGGAAAAGGGAGGATGGAAAACGTCGGAAAATCCTAGACGAAAATGCGTCGCGGTGCATATCGACGAGGGGCGAGGTTATGAAGGCTTACGCCAGGATTATGATCATTGTTTTTGCAGTGGCGCACCTTAAGTGTGTGCATGTCCTTGGGGATGGTGAGGTTTTACGATCAATAGCACCGAGTGGCGAAGGGGCTCCAGGGTTGCTGGGATGCCGAAGTTATCTCATAAGACGACATAAATTACGAAGGGTTTTCGGTGCATCGCCCACTGCACAGGTGGAGCACGAATTGCAACTATGGCAAACATTCACCGGTCACGCAAAGGAACATTTTTCATTTCGTTCATATTCAAAGTTGGACGCGATTGAGTTAAATGTAATATTACACTAACCATATTTCTTCCGGTTGGAAAATTGATATTCCGTTCGCCCGTTCACTATCAGTATTGAATATTCTTACGATATTGCCGTCGAAAACTTTGCTTTATACGCCACGTTAAAAAATTCCTCTTTACGTGAAGATGAGAGGAAACTTTGCAGACGCCATTTGGTGTCCCTCAATATATGTACCGCGAAATATAACCGCGAAAGCATATAGAGGTACACACAATATTATAACACAAACTTTTTTTTTAATGTATTAAAAGACAGATTATTAGGCAGACAAACCGGAAAATTCGCTCAAATGGGAAATTATAGTCAACTTGTAAACTGCTATAAAATTTTCTATATAAAAGAAATTCTTTCAATTACATACATATATTATGCAAAGAAATGTAATATTAGTGAAACAAAAACAAAATAAATAAATAAGAAATGGTTTGTTTGACTGGAAACATTTTAGAATCACACTTTCACAAAGACGGTTAGTGTTTAAATGAATATACGAGGGAATTGCTTTTGTCGTTTGACATTCGGATATTATGGTTATTTGAGGAGCGAAATTGCACGGATGCAGGGACGATAAGGATTCCCCCTAACAGGAGAAATCGACACGAAATGGGAGGATACCAATCCTGGAGCTGAAGGTCCTCCGGATGGAAAGTGACTCGATTGAGAATCGCATCTTGTGACCCAACGAACTACATAAGTGAACATTTAAAGATGACTTCACACGATTTTTCTATGCTGTTAATACAAATCATACAACTACATACATTTTAGGTATCATATTCTGTTCATTTTCGAAGAAAAGCGTGTATTCGTTTCATCTGTACAAACATTAGTTTTATTTTTGTCAATTTACAAACAAAAAAAATGCTGTGTAAATTTTGCTGTGAATATTTTAAATATGTATTCAATCAATGGTGAGAGTATAAAAGTAATCGCAATTGTTGCTCGAAATGTATTGTATTTTTTGACTACAGTGAAAAATAAATGAAATTAAACCATGTTTAATTTTTTTGAAGTTTGCATCTTAGTATGTCTTTTTTTGGTCAGTATTTTTATCCGATACCACAAAATTAAAACAATTTCATTTATCGTAACCAAATTCATTTGATTTTATCAAATTTACAGGGACTCAAAGAAATTGATGGAAAAATTGAAGAGGTTTGTAAAAAATATTATTTGTTTTAATATTAATGTAAAGCGTTGTAAGTTTCTAACTTCATATTTTTTGCAGACATGCATAAAAGAAGCTCCAAAATTTAAATGTCCAAACACAACTTTGACGGCAGACACTAGAGAAGATTTGATTCAAATAACGGCGTAAGATTTTTTAAGTATTAACTATTTATTATTAAGTATTTTTGTTTAATTTTTATGTAAAAACTATCAAATATTGAAACAATAAATTCAATGTCGTGAAAATTTATTAAGTGAGAGTTAATTTATTTTAGTTTTCATTTTATTGAAGGTTTTATTTAAAGAAAATTTCTAGGTTGCAGTTCGTTATTTTATGTTAAAAAATAAAAACGCTATAAATTAAAAAAAAGTTGCGAGATCCAAATTTCTCACGTTCATAATAATTTATATCTGTTATGAAATTATTTTTTCAACTTATTGTAGATCGATCATAGAACTGCTTTGGAATCGTCCTTTACAGAATTGGAGTCCAGATGCGTTAAAACTACGCGATATCACCAAAACATTATTACGGGGTACAAATTACTGGGAATTTACGTATGCTCATTCGTTTACAATATGGATGGCACTATTTCAGAGAAGACTTGAATCAGCCCAACCAAGTGCATGTGCATTCCAAGAAGTAATAATTTGTTTTTTCATTATATTATAAGATTTAGCTGTCTTTATACATACATACATATTTATTTAATACATTTAATCTATATAGGTATAAATAAACGTTCACTATATATGTAGTATATACATTTTTAGGCAATCAACGCCATCATTCAATGCCACAGAGATAAAAATTCATATGGAATCATTAATAATAATTTAGAAAGACCTTTACATTTGTATGCTGCTCATTATTTTATCATTGATGGTTTTAAAAGTGTTGCTTGTCCTTCTGGAAAAAATGCACTGGTAAATTTTTGTTATTATTTATAATTTTACTCAATTTTCAAACTCATAGTTGTGTATGTAATATTTACAGGTACCTCAATGGAAATGTTGTGACAAAGGATTGACGTATGATATTGAATATATTTGGAACACTTATAATCCAAACTTGCCTTCAAACCTCAAAGAAATTGTTCTGAAGTTGTATAATTCCGACGAATTTATCGATAGATTTTTGGCTGCATTAGCAACATATTCTATTTTATCAACTACAAAAGTAACGCCAAAATTAGATCAGACAAAATACTTAGAGGTAATATATGTAATATTTAAATAAAAATTAACCCATACATACATTAAATAAAATACGATATTTTTTTCACAGTTGATCAGTTTGTTGGTTGGTCCCGAAGTGGAAAAAAGATGTTGTGAAACCATGCGAAAACGAATTGTGGGACTTGTTGATTATTATTTAGAAGGTGTAATGAAATATATGGATATACGGAAGGAAACGTTCTCAACAACAAATCGGTGCCTATGATTTATTTTACTTGTATATGTTGCAGTTGAAATGTACTAATCTTCCAGTTGCAATATTTTACTTTATTTTTATTTTAATACACATATACCACTGTATCTTCACAGATTATCCCAATATGACAATGGCCAGATAATACATAAATATGCAACACAAATTTTATATAAACAAACATAATATTTATATATAAAAGCACATTTAATTTTATTTAAAAAAAACATTTGCATGCAATAATTTGACTAGTTAGAATGTATTCCATCTAACCCACGTAAGTTTATTCATATGGCACATTACATTCCAAATAGTCAAAATATATTACAACCGAAAATACAGTTCAACTATAAGTTGGTACCAGGTTAGATGGAGGGGCTGGGTTTTCGTGATAACGTCACTCGATTTGTAAATTGAGTTGGAAAGTCACATTTTTGTTTTGAATACATTCTTAGAGTTGTGATACGATACCCATTACCTTTATTCGTTAAACTTAGTATATATTGACGCATTATTGAATTCTTAAGCATTCGTAAAATCATTAGAACTGTCAAAACTCAATTGTTATATTACAACTGGCGCACATTTTTGAAAGTATATTTCAGCTTGAAGAGGTATGATTTTCTAGTTGAATTTTATTCGAATATGAATGACATAAAACGCCAGTTGGAATATATTACAACTGAAAATACACTTCGACTGGAACATATGATTTTTAAAAATTAATAAATAATTGATGTAATTTAATAAACTGTTAATTTTCCCAACAAAATAAATAAATAAATAAAAAATGTATTTTTATTCATTCACAAACTTTATAAAGAATGTGTCTATTTTCATTTTTTTTTAAATTAAAATGTAACCAAAATCTTATGTACGTATGTATTTAAAGGAAAATACAAGAAAATAATGGAAAAATTGGAGAATTTCATTATAATTGTAATTTAAAAGAATAACCCTTTGCACATTACGTGGTGAGCATGCAATACATTTCTTCGCTGTTTTTCAGACGCACATGTGTATTTTCACATGCGGGGGGAGGGTCGGGAATGGGTCTGAAAACGAGCTTCAGATCCTTTGCCGGGATAAAAGCTCCGCGTATCTCTCGATGAACCTGGTGGCGTAAGCTCATTGTCGAGTGTGTTCTCGCCGAGAATTAATCTTCTGCTCTTTTTATCTAGACGTTCGCAACGGAGAGGAGAAGAGAGAAAAAAAAATAAAAAAGGAAAGTTCATTTTTCTTCGCGATTGCGTCAAAAACGTGCTGAGATTTACGCGGCGAAAATTACGTGTTTCGTTGACAATTTTGAAGCATGCAAATATGGACCAAATTGAAGTTGTTCGAACTGAAAATAATATTTTCGAATATTGTATTTAAATTTTCATTTCACCGTTTATAAACGAGTGTATGATGCATTTAATGATATGTCAATTTAAATTTTGGAATTAATGTGTTTATTCAGCAGGGAGTATATAAACGATAAATACCGCAACCGCAACCAGTATTTTGTTTTTCATAACGAATGTACATATATTAAGCAAAATGAAAGTATTCAATTCGTTTATTTTTGTGATTATATTTTATATAACATGCGTTAGTATGATAATAGTTAGGTCAGCTCAATTTAAATTATCAAACTGATTTATATTTTAAAACGTAAATATTTAAAACTGTTTGAGAATTTAGAACAACATATGTACATTTGTGTAATATATAGGTTTCAGCATCATCAGAATGTCCTAACACAACATTGTTAACTCAAACACCTGAAGAGCTAAAAAAATTGGAAATGTAAGTTTGTAGTTTTAAAAATTGAAATATTTGAATTACTCATTTTATTCATATTACAGAGATATTTTCACTAAGCTATGGAATCGTCCATTAAACGATTGGAGTCCAGATGCTTTTAAGTTGCGCGAAATAACTCGATCACTTTTATACAGTACCGAGTATTAGGCATATACGTTTGCGAACATTTTCACAGCTTGGATGGCCATTTTTCAGAAGATTTTTGAAACTGGTCGTCCAAGTGCCTGTGGATTTGAAAAGGTAACGTTTCTCTGATCTAATTTTTTTTTTTTTTACCGACTTGGAACATTTTCATATTTTTAGCAAATTAATTCAATGGTGCATTGTGTGAGAAACAAAAGTCCATATGGTTTCCCAAGTAACGATTTAGCTGAAAGTCTATATCACTACGCTGCATTTTATCTTTATGCTGATGCAATAGAAAGCATCGGTTGTCCAGAAATTGAAACATCAGTAAACACGTTATACCTATGTATAGAATAAGTATTTTAAATAAATCTGATTTTTGTTATATTTATGTATGTATGTAGTTGCCACATTGGGAGTGTCAGGATAACGGATTTGTATATGATAGTGATGTTTTGTGGAAAAGTAATCCTAAACTTCCAGCAAATCTAAAAGATGTCGTGAGACAGTTACATTTCTCCACCAAACATGGCGATAAGTATTTAGCCGCATTGGCGACGTTTTCAATTTTATCAACCACTGATTTAACAGAAAAGATGGATCGGCTTCAATACTTGGAGGTGAAATTTTGCTAACTAATATTTAAAATATTATTTTTTGATATAAAACTAACAGTTTTTAAACTAACACTTATTCATTTCAGTTGATTAATTTTTTGAATGGACCGAAAGTATCAAAACGTTGCTGTTTTACGATGCGGAATAGGGTAGCACAACTTATCAATATATATCTGAAAGGCGTTTTGGAAAAAGTGAAGGAAATCAAACAAAAGTATAACAATCCTAAAGCCTGTGATTAGTTAAAAAATTCGGATTTGACCAACCCATGACTTCATCTTTGTATATATTTGAGGAATATAATAAATACAAAAAATAAATAAAATTCAATAATGACGCACACATACCGGCTATGAGAACATTTTCAATACAAGTTTGAGCGCTAAAGAAGTGAAACTCATACAAGACAAAAGTTCTAATTCAAATTTTTTTTAATACTTAATATCACCACAAATATTATAAATAAAAAATATCAAGAAGATAAAAATAATTTAAAGGTTAAAATAAAATATTGAAATAATGTTTTAAAAAAATTACTACTTACTACTTACTACCGGTTTAAAAATTTTATCCAAAACCTTATCAACTCTAAGTTAGTACATAAAGAATACAAATGTAAATTTTCTGCTTCATACATTTAGTATTGTGGAAAAAAATCGTGTCGTTACAACATATGACTTTTCTAAGAGGAAAAAATCCCACTTCCAGTTTATCAAACTTGTTTTTTTTATGACATTCATACATGGATAATACTGTAATTTTCTTGTAAAGAGCACACATATTCAGAAATAGTCAAAGAAAATCGAACAAGGGTAAACTGCTACTTCAGATTGACGAAGCTTCACTAAATTTTACATATTACTTTATACAGAGCTAAAACTTCTAGATATGAAATTTCGGTTCAATGCATTGAAAAGTTTTGGGGAACAATTCAAAAAACTTCGATTATCTAGATTAGATGTTCTACTTCCAGTTGAGGTAATAATATTGAAAATATATTATCTTATGTAATGTATCATACTTATTACAAGTAAAAAAGTTTTATTCCGATCTGTTGAGTGTCTAACGATGTAATTGAATCTAAAAACTTAAAAAATAGGGAGGTACCACTTACCGTCAACTTAAAAATTTATATTTATATATTATTTTTATATATTTACGATTTATATTTATATATTTCAGTTAACCGATACTAAGTTTCAGTTCGATATGACTAACGATGTTCAAATAATCAGACACACATACTAATACGCACACACACATTTTTTTCTCAAACATGAAAACGTGATTAGTGATCGATTCTGAGTTCAAATCAGTCAAAATATCGAGTTTGAATTTTCGCATAATCACAAAACTTTACCTATTGTTTGTTATTAGTGCGTCCATAGATAAAATAAAAATGAATGAATATAATCAGTTGGAATCTAGCTACGCTTTTAAAGTCTATATTTACTTATTTATTTTTAGCGATTGCTATATTTATGAAATATTTGTATTCAAATTAAGCATTCGAATACAACGTAGCGGTGCGAAAGTTTAACCATTCGCCAACGCTCGCGGCGCATAAAGAAGATTCAATTCACCCCTTAATGACGTTAGGGCGAGTCAACGCGGTAACCTCGTTTAAAAGTTATCTCGAATTTCCATTTTAGCATGCGAACCGCGAGATTTCTCCAGACAAGTATTGAAATTGATCCGGAAGAACTGCGACAGTGCAACGAGAGCCGCGAACATCGCTATACGTCATAATTTTTCCTCGGTTAAAAGCTCGACTTAAAGGCTTAACTGTAATCCCATCAGAGCTTTTCGTGATCCTAGGTACTAGGTATGGTCATTTTCCCCCGTTCGAGCTCGGACTGCGATATAGCGAGAGAAAGAGAAGGAGGGGGGGGACAGAGGGATTGTAATCCGTTTATAGCCGAGCACTAATGAACGATGTTTGTCCCATGATAAATACTTAAGAAGGGTCTTTACAGAGGGGTACAAGAGGTCTCCGCACTCTCTTCGGGATTACCTGATAAAATCAGTACACTATCGCAAGACGTTACTTAATTGTGCACACTTAAAAATGAAAAAAAAAAGAGAATGCCTCTATTGTACGTACGTGTGTGCAACGTGTGTAGGAGGCACGAGTGGAACGAGTTGTTTGTCGTAATTACTGCACCCGATGACACTCGAAAACTTCTGAAGGAAGTGAAGAACACTTGCTGGAAGTTCATTGTACTTCCGCGACATAGAGGCTGTAGTCTCAAAGTAAGACATTTTCATTCTATGTACATATATGTATGTAGTTGCAACGGTAAAATTTCTTCGTACGATTTTTTTAATCTTCATCTGATGCTCGTTATTTAGTTTATATTTGAGGGAAATCACAGCTCAATTTATATATGTATGTAGGTATAAAGCTCGTGTTCAGTGAACGTGGACGTTAGATAAATCGCTTTTTTACTTGGACTATTCCGATTTGGATATTTCTTTGGGGGCAAAGTTTGGCTTCACGGCCCACGAGAAAGGTCCGAGCATTTGTCACGTCACGCAGTCAAACGACCGGGGGAGGACGTATTGGTTGAGTTAAGGTCATAGATAACCTGCTCGAAGGGAGCCAAAAAGCTTCGAAAGTGATGGGGTGGATGGGGTGTGGGAGGAGGAAGAGGGGACAGGAGGTGTGCCGGAGAACGAACGGCCCTTTGATTGAATCCGGTGGGGGGAAATCTAGGAACGAAGACTAAGTAATGAACGCGCAACTTTTGCTTCGAACTATTGATGTTTGAGACGAACGCACATTTTAAAGCCCACCCAAGCTACGGAAGATTAATACAGCTTCCTGGCTTTCTGATGTTGAAGTACTTATGACCAAATTTGAGAAGTGCTCAATACACTTTATACCACTTTTCAATATATGAAGTTTCAAAATTTCACGGATTTCAAAAAAAAAAATCGTATATTTCTAATTAAATACAAGAAACTTTACTATCTTTTTAAAGTTTATTTTGTTAAACGATTGACTGCCATTTTAAATGTAATAATACTAATTTTAAATTTTTGAATTAAATTAAATAAAATTCTACTTAGAAAAACAATATTTCGACTATTTTTGTGGAACAAAAATTCGCTTATTTTAGCGAGGTAAGCCAGTCATCAATAGAATTTTTGTTCTTAATCCACAAGAATAGTCGAAATATGATTTTCTATGTGGAATTTTATTTAATTCTGATATAAAGACAATCATATATATAAAGACGGTAATCTGTGTGTGTGTGGGTGTGTGTGTGTGTGGGTGTGTGTGTGTGTGTGTGTGTCCTAACTCTCGCCGAACATAATGAATAAATCGATAAAAATCGATAAATTAATTTTTCGACGAGATGACTTTGTCGCGACTCGAACCGACACCCCAAATAGCCTGAATATGGGTCTAAATTGAGCTAATGGTCACGTGCAACACGCCAAATCCAATTCTTCATTTCGCCTTTTTTTTTTAAACATTAATTGAAATATTCCTTCTCGCCATATAAAAATACGTAATTATAATAATTTTATTTAGCGAGGTTTTGAACCATTTTTTTCTTTTCATATAAAACAATTTAATATATATTTTTAATTGAAATTATTGAAATTAATTTATATTTTAGCGATATTTGAAAAATAAAATTAATTCCAGATCGCGGGGTCGAGCTGGGGTCTTTGGGTTCAGAACAATCACGCTAACCATTAGACTACGGTCTCGATAGAAAAAATGCTCTAAATTACGTACATAATATTCGATTACCCTTTACAAGTATGGGGAACCAATCATTCGCGTATCTTCAGCTTTCGTCGACAATCGACAATCGACTTCGGCTTTCGTCGACAATCGAAAAATTTTTTTTTTTTCATATTTTCAGTTTTTTCATTTTTTTCATATTTTTCATTTTTTTTCATTTTTTTCATATTTTTCATTATTTTCATATTTTTCATTTTTTTCATAATTTTCATTTTTTGTGCCTTTGTCTTTCCGAAACCAGTCGATTCCATATCTTTAACTTTATTTTTATTCGAGTTTCAATTTCTTTTCGAAATCAACGGGCCCTACACTAGTTTAATATATTATCCCTATTAATTCAATTCAGATTCGTGTAAATACGAGTAAATACTAGAACGAGTTTTTAGCTCGCAATTTTACCAATTTAAAATTCAGCACACTTCCAATTAACCCTTTTAAACGAAAACGAAAAATTGTGTGGCCAGAATACTATCCCAATTAACATATTTCAATAGAAAATACTCAATATAAAATAGTATTAAAAGTGGGAAAAAGTCCCAAGTGAAAATACGTACTTTTGACTTTTGGTTTGAACTGGACGACTACTTAGAGAGATTTGAAAGCTGAAAAGTACTACAAATGAAAGATAAAATATCCGACTATAGATTCTAATATTTATTTTGAACAGGAAATTTGGAAAGGATTTTGAGACATCGACCGAACAACACCAAGATATAGAAAAATCGCGCGATTTAAAAAACACATATATCTCCGAATCTCGAGTCAAACAACATTTTTAATCTATAAGTAAAGTCATATCTTGTCTCTGAACCATTTTTTGTGTCGAACAGTGTAATCAGACCTTGGATGTGTGACTCCAAGAATTACATGAATTCACATAAATATAAGATTATATTTATGTGACTATAAGAATTAGTTTGCTATCAGAATTAGCCAAATTGAAACTGATTTCATTGAAAGGGTTCCACCAAATTGGCAACCCTGTCCTATTTCTCGAAAAATTTCAGTCTGCATCTCGAATTCACTGATTGATAAAATGCTGCAAACTTGTGCATAGATTTGTTGCAAATTTCGAGGTTTTCAGCATATTGAAATTCGGTGGATATTATAAAAAAATAATACTGCAAAAATCCAAATTCATCAAAATTTATCCATATATGAATGTCTCTATGTTGCTATGTAAAATAGCTCTATTAATTGTTTATCGATGTTTCTATTTGGCCAGGCAGGTGCATTGGGGTTTACCTGTTAGACTTACTGGTATATATGTACGTACATACATACATATGAATGTAAATAAAAATTAATTCTACCAATAATAATTTATATATGTACATATATGTAAATAAATAAATTCATTTATTTATACAAGTATACACCCAATTTTTACATCTACATACATATGCTCGAGCATTGTATGTATGAAAATGGGTGTTGTTAGCATATTACAAACATCGATAAACATTTAAAGACAAATTTGATGATAATGTTTTGTGGACATGTGGAGGGGTTTTCAATATCGTAGTGAAAGACGCTCAATAGTATTAGATGTAATTTATTGTTCTTAATCCGAATGAAGCACGGACCAAAATCACTTAATATTTATACCCAGTGGGTACTCTCAATACAGAGAGTTCATTGATCGAAGGTCGTGAGATCTTATTGGCTGTTGTATACAGCTTGTTCATACATCGAGGCCTTTTTGACGAGAACGTGAGATCAGGTTAAAAGCGATACTAAAATAGTGGTCGACGACCACTAATCATCCAATATCTTCGTTACAATACCAATATTTCGAAAAATATTTTCATACATATATTTTACAGAGTAGGTAGCATATTTGTATGTAATATCAGAAAATTCAAGATGCTATGAATATATGCATGTACTCGAATTTGCGAGGGACAGAAAAGGCTTTTGCAAATTTGGTGGAAATCTTTCAATGAAATCAAATAAATCGACAAACTTTGATCGGAAACGATTAAACTGGAGTTAGATACATATATCCAAGATCTGGTCAGCAATACCGGCCCAGCGAATGAACCCACGACCATTCAGTTGAAAGTATTACACGCCAACCACTGAGCTACGTCGCTGGTTAATACGAATTTAAAATTAATGAAATGTGTATTGAATTTTTGGAAGATAGCTAGATTAGTGACAAATTATGAAGATTAAATGACTAGTTGATTTATTAATTAAACAAATTTTAATTAATAAATCAAAAACAAAAGTGGAAAGATTTTTAGTTTTAGAGTTTCAGTAAAGCTATCTAATGTTCATAAATCGTTTTAGAAGTAATTTATTCGAATTTCCTACCCGAGAGAGGTGGATATAACCTTCATTTTCATTAAACGCCTTAAGGAAGCGTTATCTGCGATCTTCACAGGGCGTTTTATATATTCCACGGAAAGGGAAACGATCACCATTAGAGCGAACGTGCCCCTAGTTGGTTTTATTAACTTACACCCGATATTCCTTTTGTGAAAATCCTTCTCACTCGCTCAGATACTAAACACACATACGCCTTATATATCTGAGTATCTTGTATTTCTTGTTTAAGAAGCCGATTTTCACAAAATACTTTGTATTAAACTGAAATGCTACGCTTGTTTGGCGTTTGAATCACGATACGTTGGACGAAGTCTCCTCGAGTGCAAACAGGTATCCAAAGTCGAAGGTGTGGGTCTCCCCACACCGTTGGAGGTTGCGAATTCTGGGGTGCGAACTGTTGGAAGGGGGGGGGGGCGTTCGAGGGTGGGTCGCCTCTTTGATTTATCACTTTTGCAAGAGAGAAACTTCTAAGGTGGGGCTCTATTTAGAAAGGAAATGAAACGCAGCAGTCCTCTCGCAGCAGGCTCTTACGCCCATGCTGCGTACTCTGAAAGCACCCAATCTATATATTACGTGCTGAAACTTTAGGTGAAGAAAAACACTATGAATATGTACAACAAGTGCCCGAAAAGGATTGTATTCAGCGATACAGACCTGAACGACAATTTTATTGAGTATATATTGTGAGACCCCGATTTGTCATTTTTTGAACGGTCACGTTTGTTTTCTTCTATTGTATGTACATACATACATATATTATAGCTGGCTTAGAATTTTTATATAACCTTTTTTATCTTTCAGAATATTGAATTAATCTGATTTTTTACAAGCTTATTATTATTTCTCCAATGTTTTACTACAAAGATTATTAATAACGAAACTAGTAATATAATACATTATTAAATTCAATACATATGAAAATACTGAATGCTCGTTTTAGTTAAAAATCTTCAATAACTACAACTTGTGGCATTGCAACGCATGCCGGGTCAGCTAGTATAGAGTAAATTTAGGCTTTCAGATTCTCATTTAAATATTTTAATATTCTAAAGAAAATAGTTCAAATGTTTTTTTTTATTATTACATTTTACCCAGTCAACAGATATATTGCTTACTTTTTATTAATATTTTTTAAATAAATAATTTAAATAAGGATAAAAAAAATAAATTGAAAAAAACATTACATCATATTTCCTGTAAATGATCCCAAGTTCTTTCTTATGTCCCCGTGAATCCAAAATTCCTGGAAATAAGAATCTCTAATTGCTATACAATAAAGCTATCTTGGGAAGGGTTTATACATATCTTCAGTAGTTCTGCGTTTTCCTTCATTAAAAGTGTACTGGGAATATTATTGGTGAGTAAATAGGATTTTTGATGGAGCTAATTATTGTCAGATTAAACTGGAAAATTCAAACAGAAGGGGATTTCATAATTATCTAGATTTTTCCAGCTGTTACTTTTATTCGGGAAATATAGAATATATTTTCCGAAATCAACAAAGCAATAATTTACTCTGTGTTAACTGCTTCCTGGTTTGCTGATGTTTAAGTGATTTTGACCAAATTTGACAGGAATGTTAAATACACTTTACTCCAATGTAAAATTTCAAAATTGTATAGGATGCAAAAAACAATAGAATTACCTACGTATGGAAAAATTAATTAAAACAGACCTAATTGATTTCAAATTTAATATGAAGAATTTAATTCTCTTTGGTACGTTTTTTACAAGGCTATTATTAGTTTTTTAAACGTACATATGTACATACATATGTATGTGTTTTAAGTAAGTTCATAATTACAAAATTCCTAAAGAAAATTTTGTTTCTAGGAATTTTATTCACATCGAAATAAAGTAAGAGCAAAAATATTATATCGTGCATTTTAATATACATAGTTGGTCCAAAATGAAATATCGGAAATGAAAAATGTAAGATTTTCACATTTTCCGAGGGAGCGCTTGCTAGTCGTAGTCGCTCCCCTATTTACAGTTCACGCGTCAGATTAAAACACGTCACACGGCACAAATAAAGAAACGACCCGTTTGACTGCCACGAGGGTAGATGAAGAATTCAGGCACGGCGGCAATACGTCGAGCTTTCCCTTAGCATTGAAAGACGTAATGTCGAAAAAAACACGAGTTTCAACTCAGTCGGACGGCGTCGTCTCCCGAAGATAACAAATTGATTATGATTGAGTGGGCGCCGATCTCGACGGGCGGTAAGAGGTAGGGCTAGGTTTTCCACCCTCCCTATCCCACCCCCGCAGACTTTGCATGCTGAGAAATAGAGGAAGGGGGGGGGGGTAAAGGGTGACAAGACCTGCACCGCCTGCGGGGAAAAAATAATTTGATTCGTCGGATTTCGCGCGTCAGCAGCCCAGTCACACTCGGATGACGCAATTCATCATTCGCGTATGACACGTTTCGATACTCGCCAAAAAGGAAAATAATAAACGTGTGATGAATGATCTCGATGTATTATTGTAATATCCTCATTACGCGCGCATGATTTAATTTCGAGTAAATTTGCCAGGATACAATTTGTCACCGGAAAGGCGTACAGTGATACTCACTATCCAAATCACCATAATACGTTTCATTCATGCGAAAAAGGTGATCCCTCCTTTACAATTTTTTTCCCTTTTCATAACGACATACCCAATTTTCGGACGCTTTCAATGTAATTTTATTCAAAATATCGAATATCCACAGCATTTTCGTGAATCTAAAAATAATGACCACTCCATTAGGGATCATTCAAAAGTGATATTTAAAACTAGGTCACTACATACATGGTATTTTTTTACGATTTTACAAAAACTTTTATATAACAGTCCGTACAAAATGCGTCCAAAATTACCTTTTCGCGGAAGAAAGTATACAGGGCAGTCGAATAGGGCGCTCAAATTGCCAGGGGTGGACTAAGAATGGGTAAGGAGAAAGTGGGTGTGGGTGGACATTCATGAATATTCATGCGTCATTCAGACACATCAAGTCCTTCCTGTCGGGCGACGGGCGGCAATTAACGGAGCGTGACGCGCCCCCGGGCGACCTGCACGGCCCTGCACTTCTTCCCAGCCGGATGAAATGCATCCGAAAAGAAACGGTGCATAGTCAGTCGAAAGCTACCTCGTTAAAATTTCTGGTAATTTTTCATTTTCCTTTCAATATTTTCCAATAATGGAAAATTTCTTTTCCTCTTTATGTTTATATGTATTAAATAAAATTCCCGAATACACTTTATGTACCAGAGAATAAAAGATTTATTTCCTGCCGTTGTGTCCTCTATAAAGGTGAATTCAGATAAAAGTAATTTGTTTCTCGAAAACGACAATTCATTCAACGTAGGCACAGCGATGTCCATAAAAGAAATAAGAAAATAAATGATATTAAAAAAGGACACAACCTTTATCAACCCGGGAAAACAAACGACACCCATTTCGAAGCAATGAAAAATGAAAAAAATATATAAATACACCTAAATAAATGTTTTTAAACTGTAATTCAACCATTTTTTTAATAAATAAATATCTTCATACTGGCTACATTGTATGTTTATTTTTACATACATATGTACACCATATGTGCAATGACAGGATTACCCCAAAGCGACACATATGGTTATCAAATTTAGTAACAATTTTATCAAAGATAACGATAACATACATATAATATAAATATACAATAGAATACAAATATAGATATCTATGGACAATTAATATTTTTTATGCATAAAAATTTGCGAGAAATACATTATGTTGGTAGCGTTTATAAGATTCAATAAGTTCGAGATGCTAATTGCTTGAATTAGTGAGAAGCTGAGGGTAAGATAATGATATATTGGATCCCTCACAAAAATTAGGCTATAAAAATCTGAAAATTCTAACAGGAGACGGTCTATAATTCTAACTTATTTTATTATATATTCATAAAATACGTGTCATGATAGAAATTGCCTCATAATGTTCAAAAATCTTTCCTGCACACATAGATATACACTTAATAGTCAATGAAATATTCAAATTTTACTTGTTTAAATTAAAACTCAATAACAGGGGCAGCTTAAGACTTTCTAAACAGGTGGGGCACCAGGCAAAAAAAAATGAATTTAACATTTTATGCAAGAAAATGACTTATCAATTATTGACGTGGTTCATTGTGTGTTCTAAAAAAGAAAAAATGTGATAAATAAAAAATATTTAACGATAAAAATGAAAAACTTGACATTTTGTGATTGAAAATTTAAGCATACCTTGAAACATATAGTTGAAATATCGAAAAATGTTTGTAGAGAATAAAGACTACCGGTGCTGACTTATGTAATCTGCCCCAAAGATACCTTACGCATCCAACTAAAGCTCTGTACACGGAACTGTACAGAAACTGTACTGAAAAACTGTCTACATTGCACAGACAGTACCATTCACTAGTGCTAGTGTAGCAGGTAAACTGAAGCTGGCGACCACGGGACCACGGCAGCTAAGTGACTGTCCCGAACTGAATTACGAACCGGTTCTGCTAACAACGTGTTGAGCGGGGTAAACTTGTTGACTATTGATAAGTTACCAGCAATACACAAGATTTATTTAATTTTTTGGTTGGGAGAAATGTGTGTGGGGCAGTTCTCTCAGTTGCCCTTAAAGACAAGCCATCAACATATTACTTAGAGTAATATTTTGATAGATTTTAGGTTTTCATACGTATATAATTATTTTGGGTTTGGTGCATCCGCTCTAAAATCATACATACAAACGAACGACAGATTAACAGAACGGCAGCTTTAAACGTAATTCTCGTTTTCTCGAATAATAGATTGCACATCAGATGACGGGTAACCTTTCGATGTGCACAGATGCAATTATTAAAATGGTAATTATTAAAATTGAGTTGGATCTTTCTGGCGAGTTTAATAAGGCAAGATTCGGAACTTATCAAATCTTGCCTTATTAAACTCGCCTGAAAGATCCAACTCAATTTTAATAATTACCATTTTAATAATTGCATATGTGCACATCGAAAGGTTACCCGTCATCTGATGTGCAATCTATCATTCGAGAAGACGAGAATTGCATTTAAAGCAGCCGTCCGTTAATCTGTCGTTCAATTTGTCTGGCGATTTTAGAGCGGATGCACCGCACCGCATCCAATTATTTTTTTCTGCATTAATTGACTTTAAGTTAGCTTTAATATAAATTGTTCAATCATATAAATGTTTTAACGATAGTTTTTTAATGAATATTTTAATACGAGGCTATTAAAAATTGTAAGCTTTGCGACAATTGTCTCGCTCTAAAATGTTTTTATTCACAAGATAACTAAATGTAAGGAATTTTATTTCCACTATAAAATTTAATACGCTGTATTCGCTTTTGTACAAGTTTTGTATAAAATAAAAAATTCTAGAACAAAAGGGAAACTATGATATCCACGGAATGTTGAAAATGATAAAAAGAAATAAAAACCCCAGTCGTTTCCCATTTTGTACGTCAAACTAGAACGTGGCGGTCCCCCGCGTGAAGGAAAACGGTAAACTTTTACGAGAGGGGCGCACGTCGGTCAAGTTACGAGGGTCAGGCCCGGCCCTTTTGTGTCGATCTTAACGACCTTTCGTGTATATTTTTGTCGACATGAATATGCATAAGCGGAAGAGAGCGAGTGGCCCGTGATTAATAATGCGCATGCGCAGCCTCCCGTTAATGCGTTCCGATGCACCGACGCGGCGCGCCCTTCCTTCCGGTAGAAACTTTTGCTGCGTAAACAATATTTGACGTGTCAACGGCGAAAATCGACACCGTCATTGCGATACGAAAATTGTACTCTTTATCCAATACCTGGGGATTGCTGGGATATGCCTTTCACCCTCCTTCAATGCCAAAAGTAATGTAATGGATGTTAAAGCCGTGTTGGGCTTTACTCAAGGGTTGCAACTTGCAATACTTCAGGGACGCTTACAGAGACATATTTATGCAATAAAATTCTGACACTTAGATTCGAACGATCGATGAAGTTTTGTAAACACGACGCTAGTTTCTAAAACCCACAAAGTTAAATTAAAAATTCAACTAAATCAAATTGAACTGCATCTGAATTAAATTATTATATTATATATATGAATAAATTAGAATTGCTTTCTATGTTCATATGTACCCATGTACGTGCAAGTAGTTTAAGATGTCTTGTTGAAATGAAAGTCACCAGTATAAATATATCAATAAATAGATCAAGATTGACGATTTATTAAAGTATCTTTGCTATGTGAGAGGTAATCTCGGATTCATATCAATTTTTGAAGCGACATATTTTCGCTCATATGTTAGGTATTTTCGAAACCATTCATATACGGCATTTTTCTCAAATTTTTCATATTTTTGCAGAAGATATTCCGAATATAATAAACGTATAAATGTACATACATAGATACGCATTGAAATTTGAGTGGAATTGATAATTTATTCATTGGTTTCCTCCGTTCGGTTCTCCTCCAAATTGCCATTAAATCATTTCGTTAGTTTGATTCGCCGGAATCACTCGAGACGCGACCCATTAATATTTATGAGGGACAGAATTGAACACTTTTAAAAAAATGTGATTGAATTGATCGAATCTCGCCGATTCTTGTGCGGGAGACCGAGTACTGAAAGTAAGAGGAGAAAAATAGGAAAAATACAAGTGCAAAAAAGAACAGAATAAACACGTGTTAAGCGAGAGAGTGCGGGGTGAAGGAAAATTTGAAAAAGTGAAATAAGATCTGCGTTAGACAGGCTGCTTGACGGGTCCTTCGTCCCTCGGAAAGTATTTAAGTTTATTTTTCCAAGTTTCCGTAATGTAAGCACCGTATGTGCCAGCTACACCATCAATTTCAGCGGTAAAACTGGTACTCGGTAGTTAATTTTCATCAAAATTTTCCAAAAAAGGTTCCTCGTCAAATTGGCAAAACAATACTACTCACTTTTTGTCATCACTATTTGATTATGATTTTATAATCTATAATTTTTAGATAGATTGATGCCAAAAATATCGCTCACGGGCAACCCGTAGATCATCGTGGTATGATATAACTTTTATTTAAATAAATAAATAAAAGCAATTGATTCTATGGCATAGACAATTTTAAAATGTCGTGACTTCTGCCAAATAAGATGGAAAATGTTACAACAAAAATATGGCCCTCCTTAAATATGTACATATAATATATTAAAAAATATGTACAATGTCTATGTTTTCAACTTAAATTTCAAGGTAAACGAATTCAAACGAATAAAATGTGGTATGTGGTTTGCATAAATATATAAATAATTACATATTTGATATAAGTTATTAGTTTACATATACATATGTAAACCACATGTGAAATGCGGCCCATAGATACATCTATAATTCAACTCTAATACTTGAAAAACTTTGCACGCACCTGATGTATAAATGCTTTAATGATATATAGGGACATAAAATTTTCATGTTCATAACTAATGAATTGCGCTTAAATTCGAGCTCGAATAAATTGTGCGATATCTTGCCGCGGAATTGCGTATTTATGATTTATTCGCCGATATCTGTTGCGATGGGAGGACGCAACGAAACTTCGCGCCGACCGCAAAATTCGATTCAATCGAAGAAAATCCCGCCGAACTAAAGTTTCCCCGCACACCGGAAAAGCCATTACGCCCTTTTCCGCGGGGTAGATTTTCCATCTCGGCATCTCGCTCGCTCATCGATTACCAATTTCCCGATTTCCGTTCGCTTTCCCCGAGAACGTGAACTTGCACCCTCGTGCATGGGGGAAGGCTGCAAGCCGGATTCAGAAGAAACATTATTGCATCACACTCCATCCACACCCATACACGCGAGTCAAAATTAAAATAGACACATGGAGAAAACGCGCACTATCTATCTAACCGATTCACACAAGATACACATGTCATTTGTCGATTTTAAAACTATAAATCTAACGTTATAAGCGAATAAAAAAAGTTGAATCACACTTAAAAGCTGACTGAGTTTATAAAACGAACACATGTTTACAGTAAACCAATGTCGCACTAATGGATCGGTGTGAAACACTAGATCGTGACTAATTGCTGATTCACGCAACAATTTTTCATATATTGTACATATATTATACATTTAAAATAATTACAGTAATTTATTATTAAAGCAATATTATATGTACTAGCCTACTTACTATTCGTACCTATGTGCATATAAAAATTAACTCAAAAAAACTGTTAATTTTTAATGTTTTTCGTACTAATAATTCTTAATTTTTAATGTTTTTAAGTTTTGGGCCGGTAAATATTTAAAAATGATATCATGAATAATGATATCATGAATAAATAAACGGATCATGAATAATGATATCATGAATAAATATCACATTTTTAAATGTGGATTTCATTCGAACTACACTCGGGCCCTTACAATACCGGTATAAAAGTTTACCAGTAAATCGTCAAAATTTAGCTATCGGTAATTACCAGTAAATTTAAAAATATACCGGAACTTACCGGAAATTATTTTATCAAGAATTAAGTACATGCATATTATTAAATTAAAATCGACGCGATTGGCATATTGTGGAAAAGGTAGTCTGAAATTTGTTTAGTTTCAGAATCAAATGTCCAAAAAGATGAAGTCAGAGTGGCTACACTGATGCTCGCCAAAGAGTCAACTAAACAAAGATCAACCAAATCATAATTAATGTGATCAGACAATCGTTTCAATTATAATCCAAGCTTTAAAATAAAAATGTGCTTGGTTAAAACAAAATAAAAAAATAATTATCAAGAATGGACTTTATGTATTTATATGACATTATTCACCTGAATTTTAATCTTAATAATTAATGTTTCAATATGTAACGAGGGGTTACCAACCACATATGTACAGTTATCTAAAGAAAGAAATTTTTCGTTTACCAGTAAATACCGGTATACCGGCAGTGGGATTTTTTTACCGATCACCGGTAAATTAAATTTGTTGGTAAATAGAAATCCCTAATAATATTTTTAAAAAATGAACTGTTTCAAAAATAGCGCCCTTACAAATTAAGCATCAGCTTAACTCGGTCATTACAATTCTAAGCCACAATCATAATTCGTATGTAAGCCAAATAATAACATCATTGTCGTCAAAACTCGCACGCAATAACGTGATAAGTCAATTTCGTCAAAAGACACAACTTTTGTACGTACGTATGTACATATATACATAAATACATAAGTTTATTTATTACATTATAAATACATACATATGTATATACGACCTCGAACTGAAAGCATCGAGTACACGTGTATATTTTTTCACGTAAAGCAAAGGTATTGTCGATTGCAGTCGAAACGAATCGCATTACGACGATAAGATCGAGGAGCTTTGGTGTTGTCGCGCCTGAAGCCTTCGCGTGTGTTTGTGTGCTGCGGGGTGCAATTCACCCCAATCGCATTGTGTACGGACGGACTCATTGTTGAGTCCGCGCACGGGAAAATCTCCCGGTGCTTTTCCGACCCACGGGGGTAACAGAGGCAGGTAGGGGCGGGGGTGGAGTGGTGTGAAAAACTTTACTTTTCATTATAAAGTTTCATCGCGCGGGGTGTGCGCGCGCGAGCTTTTTCGTTCATTTATCTTGTTTAAGCTCTGCCCGCGTCGGTGTAATGGCCTGTCACTTTTGAAATTGTCATACAGTCAAATTTAAGCGTCTTCCTTTCCATTGAAACTTTGCAGTTTTACTTTAAACTTTAAAGCGATTCGTATTTTTTCTAAAACAAAATCGAAACCGATGAAAATTTAATTTAATACATACATACATATATGTATTGCTACATTGTTTATAAATCTACATACATATTAGATTTATCACTTTTCGAGAAGAAAGTAGTAAACTAATGACATTTCATTTAATATACTTAATCAATGTTATTCGAGACACGGTCAAAATATCGTTATAGAGAAACAACAAGGTGAGTATTTCATATATGTATGTATATATGTATGTATATATGTATGTACTAGGGAGTCCAATTTGCTATAATTTCCGTTTACCAGTAATCCGATATTTTTTTTTACTTATTACCGGTAGTCTGATATTTTTTTAAATTACCAGAATTTTCAATCTCTTAAATTAACTTATTTTTTTGTACTAAACGCTAATAAACATTATTACTTAGATATATTGTCTATTAGATCTATTATTTACTTAGATATATTGTCAAAAAAATGTATGAGTGATATGGTAAGACTAAAAAGATATTTAATTTTTTATTCATGGTATAATATTGTATGTACCTATAGTTGTGATGTACCTAATGTTTTAAGTAATTTTTATTTCATTTTATCAAAAAATTCATTTCTTTTCTCAAATTTTTTTTCTTCTAGGTAGGTGCCTTTGCCAAACTGAATTCATTTTTATTTTTAATAGCTAACTGAAGCCTTTCTTTTACTGAACACAAATTTGTCATCGATAGAACTACCCGCAACATCATAATTGGAATCTGAAACTGATAAATTTATTTCATTTCCATGTAAATCCGATCTATAACTTCTACTACTACTTTAATTATTGTACAGGTATTTTTTTTTTTGCATGAAGCACTGGATCAGGCTAATTTTGCCAGAAGATATAGGATAGAAATATGACAAAACACAGCGAAAATATTTGTTGATTTACCGGTAAAATTTACCGGCCATTCACTGGTAAATCGATTTACCGGTAATGGACTCCCTAGTATGTACATATTGTATATTGTTTTTATAGAGTACAATTATGGTGTATGTTACATGGGTCTACGTGACGAGACAGAATGTTAAATGACAGAAAACGCAAATGTCGGAAGGCAAAGATCGAAAAAAAATGGTGCATGGTAAACGGTACATACTCACTTAATTTTCGCGGCAGGATACAACAGGAACAAGAGGAACATGCTTTTCCGCCCGTATTCTGCGCGCGCACATTGATACGGGAGGAAAAGCCTGTTCCTCTTGTTCCTGTTGTATCCTGCTCGCGCAAATTAAGTGAGTATGTACGTAAGTATGTACCGTTTACCATGCACCATTTTTTTTTGATCTTTCGACTTAAGATCTTTCGATTTTTGATCTTTGCCTTCCGATATTTTCGTTTTGTGTCATTTAACATTCTATCTCGTCATGGAGACCGATGTTACATATACTTAATACAAAACCCATCTAATTATGTTAGCATAAATATTGCAATAAATCAGAAGGACTGAATATAAAAACGATAATTCTTAATGATGATACAGCAGTTAACTGTTTTTAAATTGTAAATTTAATTTTAATTTAACTATCTATCAATGTTTTTGACATTTCAACGAGTTTTTTTAGAAAATAATTGAAATGCGATATTAAATTAAAGTTGAAATTTGTAATACTTGTAGATTTAAAATAAAATAAAAACTGCATTATTAACTCAATTAGTCAAATCACAGACTTACCTCAATTGTGTTCTAATGATAAGATATATAATTTAAATAAAAACACGCGGTGCTCAAATTGTAATCGGTGTTTCAACTTTAAATTAGGCAAAGTTTAAATGAAGATTGCCCACAAAGCTACGACTTAACATATTAATTCAATCCCAATTTTATGCCGACGAACTACAAAATTGTCTTTGCGGTATAATTTTGTCATGAAAAGGCATTTCAAACCCGAGCACATTCCGTCAATATGTTGTATTTCGCGAAAAGCGCTAGCATCGCGTGCGAACGCCCTAATAAGGGACACGCAAACGTGTGCGAAAGCGCGCCACGGCACAACGGCATCCCCATCCTCCCTATATACACCCTCCTCCCACCTCTCTAGTTCGAGAGAAAAATAATGCAATTTAAATTCAACAACTCGAACCTGGGGGTGTCGGTCGAAACCCTTGTTTGCAGACGGTTCGCGACGATTCCGCCACTTTAACTTTTAATCCCTTGCAACGAGAAGCTGTTGGATCGACCTTCTAACTTTCAGCTTGAAGATCCGACATAAATCGATAAGCGACACTAACAATAGACGCCGTCTGTTCTCGTGGGAACGTCGGAAAATCAACGCGACGAAAGGGTTAGGGAAAAAAAATGAAAAAATAAACAAACGCTTCCGAAACGGCGATGATGAGTTTCAATCTGTACTTACATACATACATTTCTCTTCCTTAATACATTGTCGGCTTGTATACAAAAGCGAGCGCGTCGTATAATTAAATAACCACGGCAAGAGACGGGGTAATAAAGCTAAACATTCATGTGTGTTATATCGTTCAGCATTATATATATACGTACATATATAATATTTAAAGTATATATTTTTAATATATCAACTGGAGCGTTGTTATTTAACGCAGCCCAAACTCATAGAAGAAATAAGAATATGAGTCTAAAGAGGAAATTGAATAGCACGCTTTGTTTATCATTTAAATGACGTTCCTCATTGACGTCTTGAGCAACAGCTGGTGATGCAATCAACGCACACGACGTTCCACATCAACCCCTTGCAATATTTGAGATTGGGGTTGAAAATGAGGAAAACAGGGGAGAAGCGCCAAACATGCAAACGTGCAAATTATAAAACGCTCCCAATAGCATTAATAGAGTTTTCTGCGCGCAAAACTATATATGTACATATATCAATAAACGCACGAGTACAAAATCACTAAAAATTTGCCGAAATAAAAATCATTTCGAAATGAAAACAGCAATTTCACGACAAAATTAAATATGCGGAACATGATTCATGAATTCGTTTATTTAGCAAATCCTCGGTAGTACAATAATACAATTGCACGTGAACTCATTGTGGCCATATATTAATTAACAGATATGGTAATCAGCGTCTGACCGTGTAACAGCTGCATAAATTCAATGTAAAATTTTATATAATTAATTTTTATTTATGCGCATTTTGCATGTCAACTAGGCGTGCTTAAACAACGCGGCGAAAGCTCAACGACCGTGTATATATTTTTCACAAGCCGATTGTTCTGACAAATTACCCTTTTCCTTTGAAAATAAACAATTTGCGACTGCTATATAGACATTTTCTTTGTATTATAAAACGATTTTCATAATAGTTTTTTTTTTGCCCTAAGAAAAACAAGTTTGATACGATGCAACACATGGCGGCACGAACGATTAGGCTCGTTAGGAAAGTGTTAAGCTTTTATAAGTAGAAAATGAGATTTTAATACGATACTAGGGTAGAGAAGAGAGGCCCTTCGGCATAATGGATCGTATGGCGAAGAACAAAGAAGCTCGCAAAAAATAGCCGACGTTTAAAGGAGCTGAATACGAAAGCTCTCATACGAAAACCATTTAAGGTTAAACGAACACAACTTTCACGTGTTCATTGTATTATATTTCGTCCTAATATTCGCCCAAATGCGTTTTGGGCTAGGGTCGACAGCATTAAGCCTTTGGAGCACATTCCCTATAATTAGGATCTTCCCTTTTAACTGTAAATAATAATCAACTACTGCGCTTCTAACCCCTTCAGTGCCATTTACGTATTTACGTTGCATTTGCGTCAAACGATATACGTACATATGTGCTAGAATTCAATGCAGCATTATCGGTAGCACTGGTAGCCTGTGCTGATTGGATACAAATCCTCATATGTACATCGGGAATAATTAATAGTTAGTTTTTAATTAATATCAACATGACTATCGAATACATTAACCGAAAAGCGTAAAACACATTTTAGCGAAACGTAAAATCTGTGTATGTAAATTTCACTCAAATATACAATTATCTACTACCGGATATCCAGCTTTTATTGACTACGCCCAGTGGCGTAGTTGCCTCATAGCAAAGTCATGCAATGCATGAGGATCCAGCTGGACACGGGGCCTAAATTTCTATAAGTATGTACACTCAATTATCATTGCCCAACTTCAAAGTATCGAAAGTAATAAAAAATGACTCAAGTCGTACACTGGAGACACAATATTATTTTGTTTCACTACTGATCAGCACACAGCATGAAAACGGTGAGACAAAAACAACCTGCATTAGATATTTATTAACACATTTTTTGAGTCATATATTTTTTTTACATTCGACACAAGGACCGATGAGAGGAGGATATTAGAAGGGTCCCGATTATGGAGAAAATCATAGCAAAAATATTAAATAAAAAAAAACTAATTAAAAACCGATCGCAAATAATGAACATATACTCGCTAGATATCTTACAATGAAATCGATAAACTTTTAGTATCTTTATTTTTTTTAACAAACACGAATTTTCCTTATTTTTTTTTCTTTAGATTTCTCTTGTTCAATTTCGACCCCTTAAACATGTGTACTCTTCACGAAAAAATTCAAGTATAATTTTTGTATCAATGTGATGAAAATAAAAAAAAATTACTAAATTTAATAAACCGTAAGTGGGATTTTTTCCTCTTAGAAAAGTCAAAAATGTTGTGAACACGTCCTCCTCCAACACCTCCACATCCCTAAACGTATCAAGCTGAAAATTTATATTTGTTTCCTTTATGTACTAACTTAGAGGTGATAAGGTTTTGATCAGAATTTGTAAATTGGAAGTAGTATTTTTTTTTAAAACAATAGTTCATTATTTTATTTGACCTTTTAAATTTTTTTTTTGATATTCTTGATATTTAATGTGTTTAATATTAAGAGTAATTTTAAGTAATATAAAAATTTCGAAAAAAATCCAAGAACGGAAGTAGAAATTTTGTCTTGTGTAAGTTTCCCTACATTTTCAAATATATGTACTTATAACCGGTATGTATGTTTAATTATCGAATTTTCTTTTGTGACCTTCTTATATTGCTCAAATACAAATCATGGTTCGTCTTATCATCATCTTAATATATGGATCATTTTATCTTCATTTACTATCATCTAGTCATCTTCATCTATTGTTTCTACGTACATACGTATGTACATACATATGTAGATAAAGTAAAAGGAGAAATATTTTATTTTTAATTTAAAATAAGTACTCGCCCACAAAAAGGTTCAGAATTATTATTGAATGAGTTAACTATATCAATATGTACTAATAAATAATTAAATTTTCTCATTTTATTAAAAATTACGTAAAGGAGGAGGAAGGGAGGCGGGGCTTACTAAACCAAAATTTCTAGCTACGCCCCTGACTATATTAATAGAAGTTGATATTGAAACCAAAAGTACATAAAATCGAATACTATTATATGAACACGCAATTCCCATTACTTAAATAACATAATATAAACTAAATGAAAATACAAAAAACTCGTCGACACACGGATTTTGGTATATTTTGTTCTTCTACCAGAGAGGAATTTCTAAACGAAATCGTATAAGACTCGTTGGCAGCAGATGCGTGATTCTTTTGTGGTTTCCAGCACCCTCGTTTGGAGAGGTCCTCTGATTTATTTATAAGAGCTCCGGTCTGAAAACATTGGGTCGAATCGTTCTTGTGTGACCGAATGTGAGCTGAATATCGGCCCTCGACTGCTGAAAACCCCTTTTGTCGCACACAATCGACGCCGATTTTATTAACCCGTTGAGTGACCGTGCGACGTGCCGAAATTGTCGATTCGAAAATATAAATTTAATTGTTCGAAACAAAAAGCAACACCACACATCCTCGTAAGTTTTAAATAAAAAAAAATATGCTGAAGAAACGCTTTCTTCGCCCGACGTGGAAATTCTCTTTTCTTCTTTAAACGAGGTCGAGCTTGGCAACCTGTGAAATTTTCATTTCACGCAACTTAGGAACTTAATTAGCCGGAAGCGACCGCTGAAATTGGTCTGAGAACATTCAAATATTTATTAAATCTCTTTTTTTTCTTTTTCGATAAACTTTTTCGGTAAATTCAATTTACCAACCGTGTATTTAATATAATATTATACATATCTGAGATAAGATACAATCAAATCTCTTTCGTGAATATGCGTTAATAACCCACCTATTATGACTTATGGCACATGATTAAGGTATAGAGAATAATATTAGAGTTGGAACCAAATATTTCAACCGAAAAAGAGCGATGCTTTTTAATGTTTCAAACTTGGAAATTAAATAATGATTAATGGTATTGATTAAGTTACTTGCAAAAGTTTTTCAGTCGGGCAAAAATCTGACGGAGTCTACAGTAAAACCGATTATTTAGAGATTTATTACGATGGCTTACAGTTTTAGAGGACGTAATTAAAAAGTGAGAGGAGATTAAGGGCGGCCATTTGTTACGGACCCTGAGTTGCTTCTTCGGCGACATCTGTTCTAAAGAGATATCCCCGCCGGAATCATCCCATTTGTTTAATTATCCTTCAGCTTTAATTAAAATGAGCGATGAAAAAAAGTTACTACGAAATTTACGCATGTAGGCATATACAAACATGCACGCATCTTGAAATATATATTTTTTTTTAAATTTGAGAACGTTCGATTAAATATACATATGTATATACCCTTACATATCAAAGTCTCGTAGTGCAAATACGCGGAATTGTTATGTTAATGACAATCGCACAGATGTGCGCACAATGTGGCGTAATGATGGTGTGGCGTAATGATTACTTGCACCATGGGACTTACGCCTTTGTGTCATGGTGTCACGTGGCTCGAGCGATCGCTAGGGAGATATCTGATGCCAATCGAAAGGAGATATACATGTGTATAGTAAAAAAATGTCATTAAACATTTTTCAGTGGTATACTTACGCACGTGCCGAGTGATGAGAACGTTGCGGATTATGCGGAGCGAGATGAGGCCACTGCGGGGTGGGGTAGTATAAAAGTTCCCCCTAATTTTGAAACCTATAATTCAAAGGATACTGTAGGACATCGTCTCAAACTTCACACTGTCATAAGTTGACCCTTCCGCTGTCGGCCCAAATTTCAAATTTACTGAACCGAAATTAATTATAGAAATTAATCAATTTAAACTGCGACATTTGGCCGAATTATCTAATCGAATCCATCCGAACAGATGCAAATCTCACGATTAATCAATATATAGGAGCAAGTCCATTATACCCAGTTAAATTTTATACAACTCAGATGAATTAATCAAACTGTTTTCTTTTTTCCAGACGACTATTTCATATTTAATTCTTTATGATGCTCAATATTCTACCAATACTCTAAAAGTGTCTACCACTCCTTGAAGGGTTTCTCCCGGTATTCCCGAGGGATTTCGAAACTTCTACCCGCCGTGCTTTTTTCACCCCCGTCTGATTCAATTTATCCGAATAAGTCTGAGAGGACACGCCTTTCTCCTTGCCATGTCAATCTTTGACTTGTGCTAATTGATTATTATTTAGGCTTCAAATAACAGCTGCTCATAAGGCGAGAAGGGTGAGAACGTCTGGGGAAATGCTCTCATCATATTGAAATTGGCGATAGATGTTCTCATTTTTGCGCAAAACCTACATACATTTATATGTAAGTACGTATGTATGTACTATAAATAGTAGAAATATGATCTTCTTTCCATTTTTTTCTTCATAAAATCGGATTACAAATCTTTGATATTATCATAACGTCCCGTCCCCCTTCAATAGTTTATCCTTATATCAAATTTCCAATTACCAATATAATATATTTATCTTTGAATAATAGTATGTATTATATATTGACAATTTTCCAATTACATCGTATATGAGTTTTTGAGGGATTTTTAGTATCATAGCAACGTCACGCTAGCGGCTTAGTTATCAAATCAAAAATGTGACAACACGGTTTTGATTTTAAGTGTGAACATCCATGAATATTCAACAATTATTCAGATGCGTCAGACCGTCGTTAGAATCGCTTGCAATCAAGCTAACCCCAGCAGCTTTGAACGGGGGTAACTTTTTCTTTAAATTTCCCGGTTTTTTTAAATACCTCAAACAAAAAAAAATTAAAACTTTTTCCTTTCTCATAACTACGTTACGCTTTATTATTTGTTTGTTGACAGGCTTCAAAAAAAAACAAGTTGACATAATACTCGAATTGATTCGATTGTTTTTCAGCAGCCCTTTGACTTTTCCCCGTATTTTAAAAGTTGTAATTGGATCAACTGAAAATATACACTTTCGAAGGGACATTATTTTAAAAAGCACGATTAAATAAAACGACTTTCTATAAATAAGTACATATACATACTTCAACCTAACCGAATATGGACATACATATTACAAACGCACACACAATTGTTACAAATGTAATTATATTTTCACTGTGCAAAGGAGAAACAGTCACCAAAAATAAAATCAAACGGAAAATACGGCTAATTCATTTTAAACGAGTCCAACGAGGACGTGAAGATTGTCATTTTTAACACGCAACATCCAATTATCCTGGCGATCAAACGGGAAATCCTTTGACTTCCCGTTTCCGCTCCCGCTCCCGGCTGATAATCAAATAAACTGGAGCCTTCTCGAGAGCGAAATTGAATGCTTTGTTTTTAGGCTCGACGCAGTTCAAATGCTCCACAATATAACGACAATTTCGCGTCAGCAAATTGGATTCCGCTTGATTTGTTTGTGAAGCGAACGAGTGTCTCGGAACACACTGTACTTGGTGAGCCGCGACTACAACGATGAACTCCCCTGACGCGCAAGGACAAACAATTCAATCGAACATAAATAAATTCCGGAGATTACAGTATGATCGCATCATATTCCAATAATTTTACAGAGCTCCAGTAATTCAATGACGACTATTATATCTATAGAATGGAAACGAATCAAAAATTAATTCGAAGTGTTTAAAATTTTCGCGTCATACTTAGTGAGTGTGCCGGTGCAAGATTTGAAGACGCGTCTCCGAGTTGCAGTTGGGGTGGTTGGAGGCTGAAGCACCACTCTTTTCATTGTTTGACGTCGCTGTAGGGGATGAAGAGTTTCATCTCGTTCGCTGACAATGTAGGCCTCGCCTACCCCCATTCCATCTACAATGGGGTGAGCTCTTTTTAATATTCCCGAGTAGACGCCTCGTTAATGTTTACGGGACAGAATGCTGGAAAAGGACCGACTTGTCATTGTGGCGTCTGAAAGCTCGAATGAAAACTTGCGCAACGTAACATTTTTCCCAATTTTACTGATTGCGTTTGTTATTTATCGCGTACTTCGAGATATATCACACGGCGAATTCGGACCGACTGTTTTATGTATATTTTCGTAATTGTATTACGGATAGAGCGGACTTTGGTAACAGAAACTAACGAATCAGATTAGGAAAGGGTTAAACTAACCCGACGGGTGAATTAACTAAAAAAGCTAATCCCTCTTGTCCGAGAGACGGAGAAGCGAGCTTTCAGGTTGTTTGTCTTTAATTTGTCGGTAACGAGCCACACCACCAACTTTACAAACACCATCCTGGTACAGCAAATCCTAAAATAATTGGAAAGTATATATTTTTCAAAACATTTACTCATGTACAGTATTAGCATAATCCTCGAATAATGAATGTGATATGTACACATAACGAACTCTTTGAATTACATATATTATACATAGATATGTAATATTTTAATGATGAATCTCCTTTTAAGATAAATTTATGTACATATATGTATATGTATATATACATATAATATATGTATGTATACAATCCTAGGTACGAGAGAGAATATACATACAATTATTTTTATGTAATAAATACATATGGACGCTTCTATAGAACACTGATGATATTTCAAATTAAAAAATATGTTGACTTAAAAATGTGTAAATTTATAAAAAGCACATACATACATATGTATACATACATACATATGTACGAAACATGTTCGATAGATTAAAAAAAATCCGTTTCTTGAAAGCCATTCCCGCCACACTACAGTAAAAATACTCTTTCAACAGATTCATTTCGGTTCTTCAATCAGTTTCCAACAGAAAATATTAATATTTCCGCGAACGAATTTTTTTCTCCTTCGCATCGATCGCAAGGTAAATTTGCTTATTAATGAGACATTCGATGTCAGGTGGAGGATCCTAGTGGCACTCCTTTGTATGAGATTTCAATACGCAATCCCGGGGTGACCACTCGTGCGAAATCCACTTTGTCAGCGGTTTCGTTCGGCGCCAAGGATCAACCCTCCCCTCCAGGCTTTGCGGGGAGGGGGATGGCCCTCCTCTTGACCCTCTCCAGCGGTGTCCCTACCCCTTTCTATAGCCGCCCTTGGCCGTGTATACGCGTCGGGCGAACGTGTGTAGCGAGCCGCCCTTGCGGGATTAGTACAGGTTGTTTATTCTACAGCTCCGGTGATAAGGGAATAAGGGTAGTCCGGCTGGCGAGGCCGATAAATTTTAAACGCTTAATTTCCGCAGCTCCCGCTTTTTTTGCATTTTTTCCTCCCGAAATGCAACCGTGTAAAATTTAAAAGCGGCGCTATTCCAACAAAAGCCACTCGTGAACATTTTCACTCCGATTCACCGTGTAAATTTGGAGCGCTCTTCAAATTTTGCTTATTCAAATAGGAAATATTTATATATGTACATATACATGTTATACAGTCTATTATGTTTATACATATTAAACAGTCAATTGAATGGAAAAAATCCACAGTATATATATATAGAATCTTTATACTATGGAACTATATAATAGATGAATAATCTAGTAAAAATGTTCATTTAATATAGAAAATTGAATGTACATACGTACATATGTACAAAGTTACAAACATATGATTGTATACTCTAAAAATGTACAATTTTGAATTTAAAACAACCAACTTCGATTAACTAATAAATTTCGTAACATAAACCATATACGGTTTTCAAAAATCTTCTATTCAAATTTTTATGTACAAGTGTGCTGAATTCTAGCTCAGTTCGTAGCATATTAGATATGTATGTACATATAATACATACATATATACTAGATACACAATATGCATTTTTTTGATTAATATAAACTCTTGAGGTCTATGTATAAATAATAAAACTATAGTACCGATACACTTTGTTATACAAACATATATAACACAAAATTTAAATCTACATAACTTATTTATTTTAGAATACTTGGGAAGGAAGGTAAAGCCGATGGACCCCAAGGGGCTTATTAATACATACAGTAGGACAGAAATACAAATAACAAATAAGATAATAAAAATGAAAAAAGCTAAAAAAAAAGATTAACAAGAGAATTTAAAAAGGGACGAACTATAAAAACCCATTAATTTTAAGGAAATTATCAAGTTTATTGTTTATTTTAGTTACTAGAAATTACTAATTCATTTGGATAGACTTTTCCAAATTTTAACCATCCTCTTTAAAAAGAGGAATTCTCTAATTTTTTAAGTAAATATATTTTTGTAGTCTGAGAGTAAGACCTCTCAATGTTATTGTTACACGCAATTCGGTTAATCATAGAACAAATGTAATGGCTATTTATAATTATAGACTTCAATTAGATCACCTCTCATTCTCCTCGTCTTTAAAGAAGAAAGATTCATTCTTTTTAAACTTATATCATATGAAAATGATTTATGTTCTGAAGGCATTTTTTTAATTCTTCGTTGGACCTTTTCTAAAAATACGTCTTTTTTAAAACAAGCGTTCCAAATGAAATAATCAAATTCAAGTTTTGCTCTAATATAGATTTTATAACTTTTGGGCAAACTTATCGCTATAGAATCATGCTAAAATATCGTAGGAAAAATATTAATGAAATAAAAATGTACATATTTATATGAAAAAAATAAATAAAATGTGAAAGCTTGTAATATGAAGTATATACAAGATAGTGAGAAAAAAGTAACTGCTATAATTGTTTAACTATTTACCCTGTGAGTTGCGTAAGTGGCGACAGAAAGGCGCATTTACTGCGGCATTATCCAAAGATCGCCGCAATATTTTTTTTGTAAGTTTATTTTATTATTATTTATGACAAGTTCTGACTTGGCTACAAAATTCTGAAGCCGACAAACAATTCTATGCAAAATAATGAAAAAATATTTTGATGGTCTAGGCACCCAACAGTAAACAAATTTGAAGTGAGCAAATAAACAACAAAGTGTAGCGCTTTCTTTGCGAATTTATTTTATTATCTTTGTAACGGTCGGGACTTAATACTAGCCGACAAAGAAGAATGTCTATATATAATAATGAAAAGGACTGCATTATTATCAAAATTCGAACACTTTTAAAATCACTTATTTCCTGTTTAATATAATTTATATCCTATATTTTTTTCTCATTTTTTAATTCGTATTAATTTTTGCATACGTACGTTTGTTTTACTTATAATTTAAAAAAATGCTATTTATCATTTTATTCGTGGTACGTATTCAAATATTAAATAAATATGCCACCCAAATTATATCATAGATCTTAAAAACATTACACGATCGGTTGAAATAAAATATATAAATAACAGCCTGTATATGAAAAATGCATTTGTATGAGTACTGTGCACGCGCCTTCTGTAGCTAATAGACCTGTAGCTGGCCGTCATAACGTCTATCTGACGGACGATTATGATGAAATTTTTATGATTTTGTTAATTATTAAATTCTTCTAGTGTTGGAGATATAACCTCCGCTAAAATATCGAACTGATCGGAAGAGCGAAAGTGTTTCAAAATCGTCTCACAAATTAATTGAGCCGAGCGCAGTCAGTGAAACTAATAAAAAGCTTGTAAAAATCACCGAATTTTATTACATTTTGCATTTTTACTGCGGGTTGTTCCGGGTCGTAAATCAGGTTGACGGGCGTGAATACGCGAAGAAAGTAATTTGCCAAAACCAATTTCTGCAGCAACAATGCAACTGCACCCCAGAGGAGCGCAGCGCATCCCGTCCAATAATTCCGCAACGCCCTCGGAAAGATTAAGGTGGTCGTACTTGTATCTCGTCTATGCAACAATTTGAGAAACGTTTAAGGAGCAGGGTCCTAGTCGCGTTGGCCGCCAGCCAGCCCTCTGGCCCGTACTTAAAGGGTTAGCGGCCGACGTATTGGATTGTTTCGGCGCGATTTATGCCGCCCGTTTATGAGGAGAAATATGCACGACGGCGATGCAGACCTTACTTAAGCGTTTATTGAACCCCCCTATTGATATTTTTCAATTTTATTATTAATAATTATAAAAATTAAAAATTATAAATACATGTAGGAAAAGTGACATTGCGGATTGTGAGAGAGCATTGTTATACCCGTACAAATTTTATTTTATTTTATTTTATATATGTAAATATTTACCGGGAAGGCCTGACAGGTAGATCCCAATGCGCCTTTCTAGACAAATTAATTATAAAAATTGCAGCATTTTTTATTAAATACTAGCTGAACCCGTCATGCGTTGCAATGCCAGAAAAAGGCATTCAATTCCCGTTCCCGTTCCTGTTGCGTTCCCGTTCTCGTTTCAAGTGATGGTTGGAACTCTACTAACGTCTCTTCAAAGCCGAAAGTCTCTTCGAACCAACTGGTATCGTAGTTGCCAACAAACACATTTCCTTGACTACACAATGGCGTTTCAAACTTATGCGTCGGTAAAATCTTAATTACGAATATTATTACTAAGAGGTTTTTTCCCGTTTTTTTTCACAGTTATCTTCCCGGATATGCATACAACAAATCCTGAAAGTTCAAACGTAATCAGTTGAGTGGTTTAAGAGCCTATACGAGACAGACAGACAGTCAGATAGACATTCAATTATATATATATATATATATATATATATATATATATATATATATATATATATATATATATATATATATATATATATATATATATACATATATATATATATATATATATATATATATATATATATATATATATATATATATATATATATATATATATATATATATATATATATATATAGATATCACTGTATTTCGAGAGGCTGAAGAACACGAAATTAACAATTAATTAATTAATTGTTTAATTGAGACATCTATCGATTTAGACTTGTACATAAATTTTCACATACATATTGTACATCAATCAAATTCAGATATTTGTGACAACAGGTAAGATGATTTTTGCCAATTTGAGGAACCGTTTCAATAATGAAAATCAGATAAATTGCATAAAAGCCATACATAGGTACATGCATAAGTAGTCAGTGGTGTTATTTAAATAAATGTAAGTCCTAACTAGAGGTAGGACCGGAAGCGTGCCGTTCATTGTTAATTGTTCACTGTGATTTGTTCAATTTCATGAAGAACCTTTTTTTTGCTCTCTAGCTTTGTAAATAGACCCAAAACGCTCTGATTCATGGAAAAACCACGCTTCCTATCCGCCCATTAGTCATAACACACATTAGAAAATCAGTTCATATTAGAATTAAAGATTAAAAAAATTTAACGTCTTAAATTTGATATAAAATTTAAATCTATATATTTTAATATATTAAAATGAAAATAAAGTTTAACAATTCAATCGAGTAAAACCCTGTAAATAAAAATACGTCCGTTTTGAATTGAAGAATACGCCAAACTGAGAAATGCAGAGAGCTTGCGAGTTTGAAAAAAATATCGACTTTCAGCTACCGTTTGGTTATTCCCGGTTCTAGGAATAAAGTTTATGACTTTTCACTAAAAAAGGATATCGAGTACAGATGTGCAGTTCACATTGAATGGCTAACAGTTAATTTTGCTAGTGCATAACGGAAAAGACGGTCATTCCTTATACCTGCTCAGTGCCGGCCTTACACCCAATGGCGCCCTCGGAAATTTTTTTCTAAACACCCTTAGAAAAAAATTTCGCCTTTGGCGCTCTAATCTAAAATTTTGTATGGCTTTTGACGCTCTAATTTTAAAATTTAAAGCGCCTTTGACGCATCGAGTGGCGCCCTAGCTTATTCGGCGCCCTCGGGCGTCGCCCAACCCAGCCCCCCCCCTAAAACCGGCACTGTACCTGCTACATATTTATTTATTTATTTACAAATATACCAGGAAGGCTTAACAAGTAAACCCCAAATGCGCCTTCCTGGTCCACATAATTATTACATAGATACATGCAAATCTAAACAATATCTGACATCTATGGTCAGATATTACAAACATCGTATTAATACGCGTATTAATCTGCAGCGCGTTTATCGTATGTTTAATGGAGAGCTGAATGAGGTTGATCTATTTGGTATTTCCCTACATCAATTCAGGTCTAACATCAAGAGAATCTTGACCGATTGATTCATTTCTTCTCCTATTCTATTTTATAACCTTTTTCCAATATTTTCATACTTTAGTTTAGTTATGTAATGTGCTATTTAATCATGTTATAGCTTTCATTATTTTCCTTTTCATTTGTTTATTTTGTATTTACCTTTTTCGTTTGTTTTATATTTGTAAATTTCAATTTCTTCTTATATTCTATTTTATAACTTTTTTCCAATATTTTAATACTATATTTTAATTATGCAATGTTCTACATATTTTGTCATCTTATAGCCTTTATTCTTTTCTTTTTCATTTGTTTTTCTTATATTTATCTTTTTCATTTTTTTATAATCTTTGTAAAAATCTGTTATTGGACTCGGATGTTACATGTATTATATATTTACTATTTGTTTTTTATACATATCTATCTAAATCCTGTTGTCTGTTGATTTTTCAATAAATAAAATAAAATAAAAATAAAATAAAATACGAAAAATAACAATGAATAACTTTCATGTAACAAAACGAATTTTTTATATTCGATAAACAACCACAGACACATCTATGGTGAGCAATATGGCGAAACCTAAGATATAACAATAACTAAAGGTTCGCAACAGAAAATTGGGAAGGAAACGCCAATTTTTACAGGAATCGTTTCAATGAAAATCAGAAAAATTGGCAAATTCTGATAAGAAACGATCGACCTTGACAAACCAAGGTCTGGCCAACAGCGGGAATCGAATTCGTAACATCAAGTACGAAATAATTCAACATTCACCACTAGACCACGCTGCTGGTAAATGTATTCGACGGTTCGACTACGAATAAAGCAATATTTTCGAAGGTGTTTGAAAATTTGTATATTTTTTAACAAAAATGACATGCATTTTCAAAAATGACATCAAACAAAAATTACATCAAATTTAACAAAAATGACATCAAAAGTTTCCAGAAACTTTTGATTTTGAACAACAGGTTTCCGAAAACCTACGGAAACCAATAGAATAACACCAGTGAATAAATGTAGGTATATGCATATTATATATACGAGTATATTTGTAGACCTTGCTCTTCTTTTAACAATATTCACCCTCATATTGATCCTATTTTGTTCCTTTCCTTGCTTTAAATTTCTCTAAG
Source organism: Arctopsyche grandis (assembly GCF_051622035.1). Classification (NCBI taxonomy): domain Eukaryota; kingdom Metazoa; phylum Arthropoda; class Insecta; order Trichoptera; family Hydropsychidae; genus Arctopsyche; species Arctopsyche grandis. Next base: position 14,973,766 of record NC_135359.1, read on the forward strand.
CTATTTATCCACAATCATTTTACGTGCAGCTTGAGATGCATGCGCTTGTCACACGTATGCGGTTTGACAGATTTCACGGGAAGTGCACGCACTGCCTAGCTGGTCGGGTATTCTTACAACTTTCGCAAGCTCAATTCGGAGGAAATAATAGATTTTATAAAAGATTATCCAAATTTTTCGCTACTAAAAAATTAAATAACGCTTTAAATGTTTTGAAATCAAAATATAATATGGTCCTTGAATAAGTGAAGAAAAAAAGATAAACTTTGTGTCTGCAGTCATATTATTGTAAAGAGAAAACAAATTGTGTGGACGATTGATTGCATGATTGTATAATATAAGATATTGCATGATTTTATAAGTGTGGACGATTGAACGCATGCTTCTACGCATATATTCATCAATCATGGTGAATGTTGAAATTAAGATTGAAAGCGAACGTTAAAGACGAAAACGCTCAAGTGGAGATATATATGTACATAGTTATTGTTTGATCATTTTTCTAAGTATCAAAAATTTTGGTGTCATTGTCATGTACGTTGTAATGCTGTTTGTTTCTGTTTTTAAAATAAATAAATTAATAAATATTTACAAAAATAAAGAAACCACCGTTATATGATGTACCTAAAAGTCAGACAGATTTTCAGTTCTTTCCTTTCTAAATTTACCGTCAATATGATATGCAATATACAACTTTATTTGAATTTTGATTACAAAAAAAGTACATCAAATGTCTTATTTATGCAACTGTTAGTAATTGTTTGCCTCAACTTTCGGTTCGCTTTCAGCACTATCGACACACACACATTCCTTTCAACTGTCAAACGCATATCTGCTCGACACGTCTAAAGAATTACATGATAGCATGTCAACATGCAAACGTTATGATTTCACCGATGAAATGTCACAGAAATGTGACACATTGACGCGTACAATTTGTATGTATAGTCGCGTCTGCAGAGTTTTTGCCAAAGTAACGATTAAAATCGATTCCAATACAAAATATCATGAGCTACATATACATATATGTACATACATATGAATAGGTATGTGTATTTATGTATATTCATAATTTTTTAAAAATTTAACAGAATGCACATTCAATGTGCAGCTTTGTGTCTAATTCATATATAATACTATTGGGATAATGGTCATGTTTACGAGTGTGTACAAATCAAAGGAGTCTCTCGACAACTCTTCGATGAAAATAATTCTTTTGTTGAGGATGTGGTAGAAGATGGAGACAAGGAAATGGGATGCTCTCGTGCACAACCAGTACATCAGATATAGAGGAGCTTTTGCACAGAACGACCCGGTCTCTCCAACTACAAAAGACCTTTTAGATCGTGCGGTACTTTCGACGAACTGGTTGCTTTGTGACTAGTGTTTATTTCTTTTTTTCCTACGCGGAAAATCCCGCCAAACGTTGTTCAAATAAATATATGTCATCGATTGCAATATATGTATGTACATATAATACGTATAACCGATTCGAAACAAAATCCAATTAATATGGCTTTAGGCGACGTTCGTACTAGTCGGCGAAATTGGCGTTATTGTAGTCGAACGTCAGCTTTTTTGCACACGTCTTGTCCGCGGCATAAGGGTTAACCTTACTGCCATACACAACTGGTGACGACATGGTTTTAATTGAAAAACGTGTTGCTGGACAGGCGCGTCCCTTGTGATGATTAATGTTCGTGTTCGCCGCAAATTGTTTCACGCGCGTCAAATTATACTGAAATATTGCCACGTTAGCTCGATATTAAATTTTACACAATCGCAACACTTTAGCCACATTAAGCCACAAAAAATAAATACTTTACGCAATACGCATGGAAAATATGTTGACTTAATGACGCTAAACATATACGAAGCAACGGGGTGGGGTGGTTGCCAAGGGCGCCGACCAAAGGGGCCTTAGGCACCTGTCGCTTTTTTTTTAATTATCAAAAACTATTCAAGCTTGACCAGCGTTCAAGATCGGACAATAAATTTAAACATGTTAACGATAAAATATGTATGAATTGGTGAAATATAAAAACATTGATAATGCCAAAGCCCGGAAAATTCGACTTTATATTTATTTTCCACTAGCAGTTAATAGTTAAGTTTAAGTTAATAAGCTGATAGGTAATTAATGATTTTGTGCTAAAATACTAAATTGAAAACAAACATTATTAAAAATTAAAAAAAACGATAACTGAGCGACAAAAGAAAATAAAAAAAACACAAAATTTTCAATGTGATGTAGTGAGGCTTTTTTGAGAAAGATCGCGTCCCCCTCATTTTTAATGTAAAATGTAGATTTCATTTTGTCAGTATTAATAAAAGAGTATTAAAATATGTAAATTTTATTTTTTGTAAATTTATTTTTGTAAATTATGAATCCCTACTTCATACTATTCGTTTGAAACTTTTAAGTTATAATAATTCTAATAGAAATATTTTAGTTTTGTTTTTAAATCTTTCAACTTGGAACTTCAGCATCAATTCAACGCTTTTGTTACCTATTAGCTTATTCACTTTCACTTATTCCGATTCCGATCACTTTCTTCAAAATTTTAAAAAGTGATAAATTTATGTATTATTTGATTTTTTCCCTTTGCATTAACGAATAATAAATAAATTAATAAAAAATACACCTTAATATAATCAAATCAAAATTTATTTTTACTTTCACATTTCAAAAAATAAAAATGTTTTTAATTGTTAAAATAATCGATTTTCAATGGGGGGGACATAAATTTAGCGCCCCAGCATTCTTTAAAAAAATTATCAGTACATTTATACACCACTGGGTATAAGTGTACTTATAGTTTTTACAATATGGTAGCTAGTTTTTGCGACATTGGCAATATGGGGTATTTATGTTATATTTTTTAGTTCTTATTTTAGTAATTTTATTTTGACTGTTCATTTTCATATTATATTTCATATAATAAAGATTCTTTTTTTATTTTATTTAATACAGTAAAAAATTACAGGGGTGCAAAATTATAAATTTTCCGAGGATGCTTAAAACATTGTAACAGTTCTGACTATAAAGTATCGCTTTTCATAGTATTTACAGTTCCCCAAAGGTTCATATTTTAAAATATTATTTTTTATAATTGAAAAATAATTTTACGATAGACCTAAGATGAATTATGATATGTATTTATATTATGAACGGTAAAAAGCTTTGAAAATACTGAAAAAAAAACATTTCAATTGAAAATTAGATTTGACACAATTCTATACATAATTCAACAATTTCGAATAAGTATACGACATATAGAATGATAAAATATTTTTTACATAGGTTTCTATTTTATTTTAATCCAATTAGGTCTACCCTCTACCATTAAAACGAAAAAATAGTAATTCTTTTATATGCTATTTTGAACAAACCTACAAATATGGATAAAATTGTACACTGTCATTCCCGACAAAGAAATAAAACATATCACATTTGAAACGTACACAATTTCGACAAACAATCGTCAATGAAATTCTAATAAATAAAATAAAAAATTGAAAAACATTCGAACGATCCAGCTTTCAAAAGCTGCGCCACGCAGCGATAATCAACAATGAAACAAATTTTGACTTTGTACAAATCCGTATCGTTTAATTGATTCGGACCGATTCGGCGTTCGATTGAAACCCGGCTATACTCGTGGCCGAGTTAATTAACTAAAATTTATGTCGATGCGAGTCAAATGCGATATACGAGTATGCGCGTTTTATGGCTCATGTTTGCTATTAGTAATTGGAAAAAGAATTTACTAGTAAAAATATATATATTAACGCACTCGTTCAAATTTACCGAATGTGCGGAAATTCCGAAAATGAAATTAAAATGTCGATTGAATATGTCTGCGCTCCTAAAGTGCTTCGGAAATATTTCATCGATGCATGAAAATTGTATATATGTACGTAGCAGTGTTTGTATATATGTACATATGTACATAGTATATGGGTTGTCGAAATGTCTGTCAATACATAAAACACAGTTCTGAATTCAATTGACAGCTGCCTATTATTATACATAACGTTTGTAGACATTTGTAGTCTACATAGATCAATAACACACATTTCAATCAAGTGAACCATATCTGATACGCAACAATTACACGCGCCAATTTTATTTTATAAATATTTTCAATTTACATTTAAATGTGCTGCTACGCGAATTATAAAAACGTAAATATTCACATTATGAACACAAAATTTTAAACCGGATAGAAAAAGTTACACAAAAATGTGCTGAATCTCTAAAGTTCACGCGAAATCCCATTTTATGCCAAAGCTAAGTTCCCGAAAAGCGATTAAATCGGAAAACCATTTCAATTTTTACGACTGAAAACCAATTTGTGCGAGCTTATGTAATGGACTATAATTTGGAGCATCTCCCACATACATTCATGCATATACGTATGTACGTCAATGGCGTGCCGTCATTGGACTAGAAGGACAACACTAGTCCCCTAAAATCTTGTACCTAAAATTTAAAAATAGCAATTCAATTCAATTCAAATTGTTGACCATATTGATATAGTTTACTTGGATTGGCGAAGTTCAGATACCGGAATCGACCCTACATGATGTAGTAAATTGTTATGGTATGGTTTGCCGCGTCGTTCGCTTGCACGGACTCTCTGTCTCAATTCTGTTCCCTTCACCGTACTGGTGAATTTCTATGTAGCTATAGGCGTTCCGTCGACGATAAAACGTTTTTTTAAATTACTCGTCTCTTCAAACATTTATGAGATTTTCACTAACAATATTCTGATTTTTGTCTATAAAACATCATTATGAACTATTTTTATTTTGTTGAAACAACACATATTTGCACAGAACTTATTGAGTACAAATATGGCAAGGGACGCGGTTCGCGAAACGATTCCCCTAGAGGAAGTCAATGCGTAACGCGCGGAAACAAATAATCATTCAGAAGATTAAGTTTTGAAGACAAACAAGATGTTATTAAGAAAGGTATGCTACTAAGGATATTTCTGTTGGTACTAAAATGAAAAAAAATTATACTCATCACTTCAAGACAGATTATTATAGTCGATATCCAGTGCCCTGTTTTAAAAGTCACGGCACCCCACCGGTACATATGTATGTACATATACAAAAAACTATAATCTATTTTAATCTTCCAATCATGAAATTAATTCAAATCAGCCGAAACAGATTTTCAGTGTTGAAAAGTGCTTTCAATTTGTGCGCTTGTTACATTTAACCGGTGAAAATGGAAGTGTCGCCATAATCCTTGGGTTATACATACATATGCATGACCCAAGGACGGAAAGGCACAGAATTAATGGAAATATGCAAATTTAATCATAAAGTATTACAAATCCTCAATAACAAACAATAGGGTACGCAGCGAATATTAATCGTGCGCGTCCCCAACCGAAACCTTTGACCGCAAAACAAATCACAAAAGGATTAAACGGACGCTATGTTTTGTATGAATACAATTGCAACGGGGGCGGACGATTGCAACAAAAAGTCACACTGATCAATTGATACGGGAGGTTGACATAACTTTAAGGCTTACTGACTATATGACAATATGATACTCTACATTAAATTACATTTACACTGATTCTAAAATTGTTCTAATGTAAATCTAATTTTTATTATACGTATATATACATTAATTTCTAGCATAGGTGCCATGACACGTTGCCCCAAGGTGATATCTATGGTCAAACTTTCAGATATAAGTTCTTAAAACTACAATTCAATTATTATACCATACGTCATCATAATAATCTACAGCCATTAAACATCCACTGCTGGATGAAGGCCTCTCCAACACGCTTCCACTCGTCTGTATTTTGCGCAACTCTCATCCATCTCACCCCACACATTTTCCTAATTTCGTCTACCCATCTTATCTGCGGTTTTCCTTTTACCCTTTTGCATTCTCTCGGGTACCATTCTAGCACTTATTTTGTCCACCTATCGCCCATTCTTCTAGCCACGTGGCTCGCCCATTGGCATTTCAATCTCTTCACACTATCTACTATGTCAACAACCTTCGTCATACTTCTCACCCACGCATTCCATTTCTTATATTTCGTCATTATGCCAAGCATACAACGTTCCATACTTCTTTGAGTGCATTGTTATTTGTGTGGCAACTTGTAGCCACGTGGCGTTCAATATTCAAAACACATTGATCGAAGATCTTTGTCTTCAGGCAAAGTGGCATTTTTAATTTAAAAAAACCGCATTCATTCCTCCAAATGCACTCCAACCTAATTTCATACGTCTCTTTATCTCTTCTTCTTTACTACCGGACATGTCTAATTATTTACCTAAATATAAATAATTATTTACCACTTCTGCTTCATTATTATGTAATGACATATGTACTATCAGGCATGCAATAAATACAATAGCGTCATATATTGACAGACTGGTACAATCAACAAATTCGATATACGACGAATTTACTATTTTTATTACCATTACTATTTCTTTTCTATCTAATCTATAATTTGGAAAGAGACTTTGTATGTATCCTTGGTCGTCGTCGTCGTCGTCGTCTTCTTCGTCGTCCGTAGATCGGTGACGTCATCGAACACGTGATTCGATTTTTTTTTTTTTTTCGATCCATGGGCGCCGATTTGTTTTTTTCGATTCAATGGATTCACCCCCGCGGGGGCGCAAGGCGAGTAGCTTCATGGGGCCCCGCCAGGGGCGCCACAAGGGGCGCAGCCCCGTGGGGCCCCAGCCTCATGGGGCGCAGCCCCATGGGGCTCAAAAGGGGGCGCCACGAGGGGCGCAGCCCCGTGGGGCCCCGGGGGGGCCCAGCCTCATGGGGCTCAAAAGGGGGCGCCACAAGGGGCGCAGCCCCGTGGGGCCCCGTGGGGCCCCAAAGGGGGCCCGGGGGGCCCAGCCTCATGGGGCGCAGCCCCATGGGGCTCAAAAGGGGGCGCCACAAGGGACGCAGCCCCGTGGGGCCCCGAAGGGGGCCCGGGGGGCCCAGCCTCATGGGGCGCAGCCCCATGGGGCTCAAAAGGGGGCGCCACATGGGGCGCAGCCCCGTGGGGCCCCGAAGGGGGCCCGGGGGGCCCAGCCTCATGGGGCGCAGCCCCATGGGGCTCAAAAGGGGGCGCCACAAGGGGCGCAGCCCCGTGGGGCCCCGAAGGGGGCCCGGGGGGCCCAGCCTCATGGGGCGCAAGCCCTAATAGGCATTAACTAAGGGGGGCGAAGCCCTAGACGGCAATTAATCATGGGGGCGCGGAGGGGCGAAGCCCTAAAAGGCAACTGATCATGGGGGCGAAGCCTTAGACGGCATTTAATCATGGGGGCGCGGAGGGGCGAAGCCCTAAAAGGCATTAACTAAGGGGGGCGAAGCCCTAAACGGCAATTAATCTTGGGGGCGCGGGGGGCAAAGCCCTAAAAGGCATTAACTAGGGGGGCGAAGCCCTAGACGGCATTTAATCATGGGGGTGCGGAGGGGCGAAGCCCTAAAAGGCATTAACTAAGGGGGGCGAAGCCCGAAACGGCAATTAATCTTGGGGGCGCGGGGGGCGAAGCCCTAAAAGGCATTAACTAAGGGGGGCGAAGCCCTAGACGGCTTTGAATCATGGGGGCGCGGAGGGGCGAAGCCCTAAAAGGCAACTGATCATGGGGGCGAAGCCCTAAACGGCAATTGCTCATGGGGCGTGGAGGGGCGAAGCCCTAGAAGGCAAAGGCTCAGGGGGGTGCCGAGGGCGAAGCCCTAGAAGGCAAAAAAAAAAATGATTTTTTTTTTTGATTTTTTTAAATTTTTTTTTTGATTTTTTTTTTATTTTTTTTTTGATTTTTTTTTTGATTTTTTTTTAATTTTTTTTTTAATTTTTTTTTTTAATTTTTTAATTTTTTTTTTTTTTTTAATTAAATTAGATTAGTCATGTTTAAGCGGTTTATATTATAAACACTGAGCGAAGCCGGGTAATACAGCTAGTTATTAATATTTACATTACTCTCTATTATTATTCTGCTATCGTTTAAATTCAACTTTCGGCAGTCGACGATTTTTGGCATATTTTTCGGCGAACGTCCCCCACACGCGAGGCCTCAGGTTATTAAGTTGATTTATGGCTTAAAAAATGTATATTGGGACCAAACGGTTTCCCGCGCATAACCGGTTGATTCTCAATAAATCACCGAAGAACCAATATCGGACACACGTCGGGTGGTAAACACCCCAGATGCGTGTTTACGCGCGAATTCGTAAAATTTTTCGATCAACGCATCGCATTGATTTATCATTTTACTTTTGCAACCCACTTTACATACATTGTGCTATATCAATTTCAAAAACGGCACCGACAAAGTCAAATTTATCGTATTTACGTACATATGTGTGCATATACGAATTCATATATACGTATAATACTTCCGCTTTGAAACAACAATTTTCAATGGCGTGCATTTTCCAGGCTAAATTGTCCCGAGCGACCGACCCCTCTCGTCGCATCAAAATGCAGTAAAAGCTGGATGCACCCGCGTTGCATATCCAGGAGCCTCCCTACTTCATTTCCTGGAATGCTACACTTTATAAGGCTTTACGAGGATTTTGGCCAAAGGTTGGGGAGGAGAGGCTTCTAGCCCTCTGCTTTACTGTCATCGATCGAGGGCTCTCCGCAAATATGACGGCGTAATACGGAAGGTCATGCAGAATCCTGCCTCTTGGGAATTTCGCAAAGATATAACAATTAATTTTTCAGAGCACGTAAACCAGTATTATTTTTTTCAAATTAATTCCATTGGGATGTTTTTTCTTTTAATAAACAATAAATTTTTCGTAAAATATTTTTTGAGGCACATCCGATCAATGGGTAAGTGCAAAACATTCTTATAATGGGAATCGCAATTTCATCGCCTTGAAGCGTCGTCTAGCGAAAATGGATAACCGCGGGGGCACGCCACAAAGGGCCGCGTGTGGGAAAAGGGCCAAATGTGAACATCCGAAAATCATCAGGCAGAGAAGAATAACACGGCCCTCTCACCCGAAAAGGTGAATATTAAAATAATGAAAACAAGCGTAACTTTCTACAACATTATACAAAGGACTTGACGAGCACGCTCATCACTTTTCGTTTTATACGGAATAATTTTGTACTAGATAAATACCGTTCATAAACATTATTCTCTATTTACCTAAAAGATAAACGAGGTTAAAAATATGTACATACGTACATATGTACATATATATGTATACTAGGTCGGGGCGAAAAGCGCGAATTTTAGATTATCATGGATGAACCGTGTGGAAAATTTTTATCGTATCAAGGGACCGTTAAATAGAAATATCATAATAAATTTTTGTCGAGATAAATCGATTTCTTTGTTTTTGAAGTTTTTTTTGCCCATAAAAAATGGTACACTACAAAGCATGAGAGCAAAAAAAAGTTTAATAATATCAATTAAGTCATATGACGTCCTCTTGATACAACGAAAGTTTTCCACAAGGTCCATCGGCGAAAATTCAAAATTTTTTCAAAGCGTTTTTCACTCCGATCTAATATACAAATATACGTATAAGAAAAGACCGAAAAATCTTGTATTTAAATGGAACGCACAGTATAATAAACCAATATTATGAACGCTGAATTTTGATTTTTAAAAATAATTTATCGTAGAATCCATTACACCCACAAATATAATAATAAAATATTTTATCTTAATGTAACCGACGCCTGAAATCATTGTAATGAACAGTTGTCAAGCACCAAACATTCAAACGATGTTGAATGCTTAATTAGTTAATTATTCACCGTTTGTGCTCTTCCGCGCAGCGAATTAATTTCGGCGAAATAACAATTTGTCCGTTTTAGAATAATTTAACCCTCGTTCGAATTAAGCAATGTTTTGCACTAATTCGTACGATCTCCATGAAACGTTTAATTCGCGAGCATTATCAATCCAAAATTCATGTAGGTACTACCAAGACTGTGGATTCGGATCAAAATTTAGAACCCCACTCCGACTCCGACTTCAAACTCCGACTACAACTTGAACGTGTTTAGAAAGATTGACTTTTTTTTCCTACACATAAAAATTGGAAGTAAATTATTACTAACATTTTCTATTAAATCTTTATTATAAAATAGCGATTTTCAAATTTAAAAAAATAAATGTATTAAGAAATCACTAAAAATTGACCAGTGACTAAATTTATTGTATTATTGGTAAATAAATAGGTATAAATAAATAGTAAGACTCAAACCGTAATACTATTTTAATTAAAGAAAATAATAAAAAGGAGTCGAAGTTGGTTTATTTTTTACGCCTCCGACTCCACAGCCTTGGGTACTAGACACATACATACATGTAAACAGTGGAAACCAAATTAAAATAAAACAATAGATGCAGAAATATTTTTTCGTGCTATAAAAATTTCGCATAAATAAAATTAAACGAAAAATATCCGAGTGATTCAGAATTTTTCACAAAAGCCTGTCTTCCAATACCCTAAGGACAATTATTTTATTTCATATCTAAAAGTGAAATAACACCTTGTCACGTTATAAATATTTCTGCGAAGGCAAAGATTTAACTAAAATAGCTAAATGTAGGTAAACATTTAATTATATGCATTTCACGAACATGAGATTTACCATTTTAGATGTGAAACTTATAAATACATACATACATATGTACATATGCACCTACATATATCAGCATCAAATTTTTGTTTCGTCATAACATTAATATCAGCCCACACACGGAACTCGATATATACACGCAAATAGATACACCCCGTTTCGCATCGGGGTGCATATATCTTCGTTATGTTGAGTAAATATGGTTGTAATTGATGAAGATTGTGCAAGTAATCAAGTTCATCAGATCAGGGAGCACGCATCGTCAGTTTCCGCGTTGCCTACATTTTTGCGGGGCAGCGTTTAACGTGCTACAGACAGCTGACACCGTGCCTAGAGGGTTTTTCAGGAGGGGGTGTGTAGGGTGAGAGTGGGTGGTGGGAAAGGGGGGAGGGGGTTGGCTTTGAAGGAGAAAGCAAATATTGAACCGACGTGAGGGAATCAAACACAAACAGGCGAGCGGCAAAGCGAAACATTTATTGCCCTCATTTAGGGCAGCGTCTCTAGCAAACGCACACTGCTGAAACGTTACATCGAATCACAGGCATCGATTGGTTACTTTTGGGCCTTTATTGCCGAATGTTTACTTGACTGTTGGGTACGTTTTAGTTCGAGTCCATATCGAATTCTATCTACCCGTCTTAATCAACTATGATTAAATGTACGTCAGAGCGCACTTTATAGATACGATACTAAAACTTCACTGGATATAAACGTTGAAACTCTAAGAAAATTAATATATGTTATTATTGTACCAACCAAATAAGACAATGTGGAAAATTTCATCTGAAAATCTTTGCAATATTGCTGAAGAGCTCTCTCACAGTAAAACAAAAATTATATAATAATCAAATAATTTCCCGTGCCTTTAAACATATTTAAATGAATAATTAGATCTACCATATAAATTTCTATGTATGTACGTATTTTTCGTCAATTTAATTAATAGTCGACAGTCTATTGTTATGACGTCATCGAACAAATAATTCGCTTTTTTCCGATTCAAAGGATTCGAAGTTCCCGGGGGCGCAAACGCCGAGGGCGGAGCCCAAGGGGGCGCAGACCCCGGGGGTGTACATATATTTTTTTTATAAGAGACTTACTATATATGTTTGTTTCAGTCAATTTAATACAAAAAACAGTCAATTTAATAAAAAAAGCTTCATCTATTGTTACTACGTACATAGATAAAGTAACAAATGAGTATTCAAATAAATTTAATAAAATGTTTACTATTAGATTAGTCATGTTTAAGCGGTTTATATTACAAATACCGAGCGAAGCCGGGTAATAAAGCTAGTATTAAATAAAAATAGACATATGTATACCCATATAACCAGCAGCGTGGACAGCATATACTTATGCTATCGAACATAGTGGTCACGGGTTCAAGTCCCACTGGTTGTTGCTGGCCAGATCTTGGTTTGTGACTCCAGGTCGATTGTCTCCTATCAGAGTTTGCCAATTTATCTGATTTTCATTGAAACGGTTCCAACATTTTGGCAACCTTTACCCCTCCCCCCCCCAAGTTACCAATCTTTACCAACCTTTTGAATTTCGAATTTTGAGTTTTCCAGCATCTCAAAATTTGGCGATATACATAAATATGTATATTAAAAAAAATGCTCCGAAAATGTAAGTTTATCAAAAATTTGTCAAAAATTATCCAAAGATGTCTCTATGATACTTTGTTAAAATTACCCAATGTCAAAAACAAAATTATATCAAAGTTTGTAATTGACCAGGAAGGCTCATTGGGGTTTACCTGATAGGCTTTCCTAGTATATGTAAAATAAAATAAAATAAAATCTAATTGAAAGAAAAAATATGTATGTAAGTATAACAAAAACATATTTTATGAAAATTACTAAAAATTTCATGCAGAATAGCAAATATGAAAGATTTTAAATGAATTTTATGGTATTGTTTCTAAAGGACGGATAGGAAGCGTGCTTTTTCCAGGAAACGGTGCGTTTTGGGTCTATTTACAAAGCTAGAGTGCAAAAAAAAAGGTTCGGCGAACCTTAAACAAAGCCCGGTGAACAATTTACAATGAACGGCATGCTTCCGGTTCACTCACTAATTGTTTCATTACCATAAAATTTAAATATGTATTCAAAAATCTAACGATTGACACAAGTTAAAAATAAAAGAAAAAAAATAATCCGATACATAAAAACATTTAGAAAAGATATTGAAAATCAAAGTACTTTTCTCCTTTCTAAAAACCTCCACGCAAGACCACTTGGATGTCTATAAAGATAAAATATGACTAAAAGATTTACTATATAATGGCTGTTTTTCCGGTCGGGAAATTTTATTGAGACTAAAAAGTTTTGGTTGTGGCTATTTTCAGGTACTATATCTGCAAATTATTGGCTATTTGCAGGTACTATATCTGCGAATTATTGGCTATTTGCAGGTACTATATCTGCGAGAGGCGCAACTGTCACTGTCAGCGTATTAACTGTTAAAATTTTGTTTTAAACCTCTTAAAATTTAGTAACTCGTAAAGTGACGTATCCGTCCACCCGTCCGTATCCGTCGTGTTGACGTCCATCCGTTCACCATGACGAATGACTGGTCAACACGACCACCTCGGAGTCAATTCAGAACCCGACTGCTTAGCCGTAATTGATAAACTAATACCAACCATGCCAAGTTGCCAGTGTAAAAACGTGTTAATTGTATATGATAGTGACATTTCTTTTATTTCCCGTTTAATTCAAAATTAATATTGCGCTCTAATTTTGATTTTTGATTTTTAAATGCTTTTTATTATTACGAAATTATGTTCACAATACATCTTATATCTATTTTAATAGCTACTGATCTACTAATCATTTTCTATTTTACAATTTAATTTAATTTGGTTAGTAATTACAGTATTATATTATTCTAATGTTAATCTAAAGCATAATAGGAAAAAGAGCTCAAAAACCTATTTACAATCCTTATAAATGTTCATAATACATCTAATACATAATATTAATTAAAGACTCTCTAAAGTCGATGACCTAAAGCAGATTGTGTTTAGGTAATCTGTGTTTATACCTGAAGGGTATAGACATTTTGTTGTAATCACCGAGACTCTTCACAAGTGTGTTAGTATGGTGATTAGTGATTCTGTCATAGAATCTACTGGTTAGTTTGTTAGTAATGTCTGTAACAAACGGAATATTATATATGGCATGCAGTTTTTTCAGGTTAGTATATATGGGTGTATTATAAATTATTTTTAGGGATTTATTTTGTATTACTTGGAGCTTGGAAAGGTTAGTATTCGAGGCGTTATTCCATACAGGTGAAGCATAGGTTAGTAATGGATATATGAGCGCGCGATATAATTTTATTTTATTTAGCGTTGATAAAGAACTATGGCGATTAAATATTGGATATATTGAGGATATACCCCGCATCGCCTTGCATTTCGCTGCCTCAATATGAGGTGCCCATCTCATTCTTTTATCGAACGTTACTCCTAAATATTTTATTACTGACTGCCATTTCAGACTTTCTCCAGAGGGGATTTTCAGATCTGAACTTGGCTTATGCTTTCTAACACTAAAGAATATGGCGTCTGTTTTGGTTTGATTAATTTGAATTTTCCACTTGGTGAAGTGTTCAGTCATTGTTTTAATTGCAAATTCAAGATTTTTAAGAATAGTGTCTGGTTTTTTGCTACTTGTGAAGCAAGCGGTATCATCTGCATATAGGGCAATGTGACAGTTTTTTGCAATATGTATGTCATTTATATATATGGAGAACAAGAGTGGGCCAAGCAAGCTCCCCTGCGGAACGCCAGCTGCGATTATTTTTGGAGACGATAATTCATTATTTACGCTAACCACTATCTTTCTACGAGTTAGATACGATTTGATGATGAGAATTAGGTAGTTTGGTATTTTGTTAATAAGGAGCTTAAAGCGCTCTAATTTAATTAATGGCAACACTACGTCAAACTGTCATTCTGATCCGAACAAATAGCATCATGGCGTTCATTGTTCAAGTTTTACATCCATACGTCATCACTAGCAAAACACACCAATATCAATCACCATTTTGTTGACATGCCCAAATCTATATCTGAATCCACATGTAATATTAGTAACTACTCCCCCGAAAGATAAAATTCAACATCGTAAATAACCACTAACCAAACGAGACCATCGACAACGACTTTGCCGGCGAAATGAACAGTTGTTAATTTAATCAATTGGTTGTAACGGCCACGGTTATGCCGTCGTTACTAGTAACGCGAATTGCATTCGGTCTGGCCGAGCTTTGAAAGCTCGCAAATGCCTTCGATGCAACGACCGTTGGCGCTAATTACCGACTGCGGTCCCGTGCACCCCCTCGATGCAACGATGGGGTTAAACGGTCGTAACGTCGCGTGAATTTGGTCCATGGCCGCGATTAATGGCAACACTGCTCTCATCATTGTCTGGCAAATCGCCTCGTTATTTCGCGACCGGGCCGTAATTCGGCCATCGAGCCCGACTTTCGCCACGCCTGGCCATCGCCAAATTTCGCTTTTAGTACGCGCCCGCCCGTCACGAGAGGGTTAACGGTTAACGCTAACTGACGACGATCTAACGGCAACGCGTTATACCGACGTATGCATAATCTATGTGTTACATGCGAAAGCCGTGTAATAAATTGATCGTATATTACTTTTTTTTATACGGGATATAGCTAATCCGTGTCAATGACAAGCGTATTTGTCTCAGCGACGAATACGTCCCAAAGGACCAATAAAATTCCCAAATCCTCTTCGCCCACCTTGTTCGCAAAGTAAAATGTGTATCGGACTTGTTTTCAATAGGCACTTTTCGGAAAATAAATGATACAACAAAATACATTAAAAACATTCAACATTACATAGTATGGAATTAAAAATATTTTTAATTTTTATTTAAGTAAATAAAACAAACTTTTTGTATGTATGTAGTATAATTAGCTCGCGATCCAGCTGATTTACTTAACAGACTAACACTAAACTAGTGTTCAATAGTTATTTCATGACTAATAGCATCTCATTGGGTTTGGTGCAAATTATTGAAAAGCGCCAGACAGATTGAATCACAGATTAACTGGATGGCTGCTTTAAACGCAATTCTCGACTTCACGAATGAAAAATTGCACATTAGATGACGAGTAACCTTTCGATGTGCACAGATGCAATTATTAAAATAGTAATTATTAAAATTGAGTTGGATCTTTCTGGCGAGTTTTTAATAATTTAATAAGGAAAAATTCAGAACTAAAGTATCAGAAGCACAGAATGTATACAGGGTAGGTATGTCGTGACTTCGGGTAGATTTAGCTTAGTGTAAGTGCGAGCAGTGCGCACGCATAAGGTACACGTGTCTTTAATCTGTGGTTCAGTCTGTCTGGCGCTTTTCGATCGTTTGCACCGCATCGCATCTCATTAGATCATACAATAGTAAAGTAGTCAATAAATATTTATATTTAGGAAAAATAATAGACATGTCCAGTAATAGAGAAGAAGAAATAAAAAGACATGTGAAATTAGGGTGGAGTGCATTTGGACGAATGAATTAATAAATCAAAAATGCTACTCTCCTTAGAGAAAAAGATCTTCGATCAGTTCTGCCAGTGATGTCGTATGGATGTGAAACTTGGAAATTGAACGCCAAGATGCGACACAAAGTCCAATGCACTCAAATAAATATAGGACGCTGTATGCTTGACATAACGAGGAAAGACAGGAAGCGAAATACGTAAGTGATAAGTATGATAAGGCTAATGGATATAGTGGATAGAGTGAAGAGATAGAAATGGCAATGGGTGGGTCACGTGGCTAGAAGTATGGGCGAAAGGTGGACAAAAAAGTGCTAGAAAGATACCTGAGAGAATGCAAAAGGGTATAAGGAAGACCGCAAGGAAGATGGATAGACGAAATTGTTAGACGAGTTGCGCAAAACTGAGAAGAGCAGAAGCGTGCTGAAGAGGCCTTCATCCAGCAGTGGATGGTGAATGGCTGTATAACATAAATATAACAAAGGATTTCGTCTGATGTTTTAATGTAAAAAATATATATATTTTTAGATAAAATTGCATCATACAAAAAAAAGTTTGATCTATAACATTAGCTTTTAATAGATGATATGACGAAAAAATCGCTTGTTTTATGGACATTTTCACTTCTTTTTTATTTCACCGGAACGGTTTCCCCATAGGTGAACTACTATAAAGCACTTTCACTTTCGCATAAAACTTCCAGAGTGCCGTTGAACACACGCAGGTAGGCTTTATTGATTTTACGTCATGTCTTAGACAAAGAGATAAATTCCTTTTAGTACCAAGTCCTAAATCCTTTTTTTTTCATTGGAAAATGTGGGACGCGTTTTAAGAAAAATAAATTGCTCGCAAGCAATGCAATTCTGAATAGTGATTTTTTTATATGCTTATCTACAAATTACATACATATATACATACATGCATATGTAAGTTTTTAAGTTGGAATAAAATATGCAGTGTACTCTGTGATATTGAATAGACTGAGACACATAGATGGAGATAAATAAATAAACATTCTTGCAAAATAAATATTTAAAATTGTATAGTGAAACAAAATTTTCTTGTTTTTGTTCATTGTCTACGAAATAAAGTTTTAAATGTAGATATAAAGACTTACACTTTGATATTCTTATATGATTTTACCAGGTAAGTCAGGTCCTGAAAATTAAAATAATCTTTAAAATTAAAAATTAACATTTATGATAATAATATACATATTTTTAAATAAGGTTTTACAAAACGCATGAAGTCTGCATAACATTATTTTCTTTCCCCACCTGCATTTTTCACTATTTTTTAATGCACTGTTAATACACTATTTTCATATTTAATTTATTATAAACAAATGAAAAGCACTACCGTCGCTTGGTGACGATCACAGATATAATATTTTTTATATAATTAAAAAATCAATTAATAATTCACTTTTTAAGTTAAATTTAATGTATAGGATTTTTCACTTCAATGATTGACAAATTTAATATATAATATTTACATTAGTATTTGATTAAGAATAACGATTGATTGAATTTACGAATATTTTGTATAGAATGTACATACGTATATCACATGCTTTATATATTAAAATATTAATGCCGAATCCGTATATCGTAAAATATTATTTTAAACAGACAAAAATTATTTTTTACAGATATTTCAGTAAAAACTGATTGGATGACCGTCGCGTAATAATCGATTCTATTCTACTGAAGAAAATATTAAAAATTCATTCGTTTGTTTGACTTTTTATTTGAAAATTAACTATCAGAATAATGTTTAAATTTTTTATTTCCTTATATAGAACTTATATTATGTAACTGAATTTTATATTAACAGAAACTCCAATTCAGATGCCAAAAAGTTTTTGACGAGAAAATTACATATATTATCATCTATTGGAGAACGTTTGATGGTCACGATTTTGATATTATTTGAACTGTATGACAGCAGTTAGGCCTAAAAGCCTCCCCGTTTAGTTGAACGACTTTAATGTTGTGTCGCGATTATACGTTACCCCATTTCACTCGCTAAGACCAGAGACATTAATTTTAGATGTAGAGCAAACATTCAAGCTAGATAGTTTGTTTGTGCAAGGGTTACGCGCTGTTTGTAATAACTGGCAGTTTTGATTAAATGACAGTTATTTTACACCAGCCCCGAATCAACAAAACCAAACCTGAGTACGCTCAAACTAAACAGATTTGGCCCTAAGTTTATTATAAACAAATGTCAAGAAAACAATTCGTGAATAAAAATATTCCCTTAGTAAATATTGAAGTGAGCTGTGTGAATAATATATGTTTTTGTCTAGCGAAACGATATACCAATTCTGACATGCGCAAGTAAACAAGGTGCAAGTGTGGCAAGTAACGATCATCTCGTTAATATTTCATCCCTCGGCTCCTCTCAAGACAGTGGTACATACATACATACATAGTTTGTCACAGATCTGAGCGATTTGACTGATCTGACAAGAGGATCGTCAAATCGATGAATAAATAAGTAGCATTCGCGATGAAGAAGGTCGACGTTAAGTCACTAGTGACTTGTATCAATATTTTATTTGACGAGTTTGTTTAATAGGATTATGCAAACAAGCTCTCAAAGACGTAGAAGTAATACAAATACATATGTAAGTATGTATTTATATATTCTGAAAACATATGTACGTATGATTTATACAATATTTGAACATTTATGTATACATTTACAATTGTAGATATACATACATATATACATTTACAATTTTATAAACATAATATTATCTATTAAACATTTATTTACAAAATACATTTTTTTTATTCATGTTTTATACATATAATATAAGCCCTCTCGATGACTTTTTAGAACTCAACAAAAAGAAACATTTGACGAAGGATTTCTCTATAGAAATGGCGACGATATAAAAAGTGATAAGCACACGTGCAAACGCAAGATTTATGAATGAAAATGACACATTGTATACTTGCCTCGCACAATGGTAGAGTGGGGTGACTATGAGAATTTTTTTATTCTCTCGAAGAACGCTCACCACCACTTATAATATCAGATTTCGGCTCCGATGTAAGGGTTGTCCGATAAATGAACCTTGTAATTACCCCTGTGTACCATCTGGTGGGGCACGAGCTGCGTTGCGCAAGTGCTAAACACTAGTTGGAGCTTTTCAGATATCAAAATATCGTCGGTTCATTATGCGTACTTATTTTTTTTTGTTCGTGCAAAATAATAGACTCATAACATCTGTCTGGTGGAGTGGGGAATTTATAATTCGGTGTCACTGCGTTTTGGAACAGCGTTTCACAAACTGTTTCGATAGCGATCCATTAGCATTCCATGTAATTCATCACTCATGCC
This sequence comes from Arctopsyche grandis, assembly GCF_051622035.1. Taxonomy (NCBI): domain Eukaryota; kingdom Metazoa; phylum Arthropoda; class Insecta; order Trichoptera; family Hydropsychidae; genus Arctopsyche; species Arctopsyche grandis. The sequence goes on from NC_135359.1 coordinate 14,993,265, forward strand.
GTATCGATATTAGAGCTTCTAGATTTGTTTTATTTAAAATAAAGGTTTTCAGTTGCAAAAATAGTCTCATATTTTATATACATATTAGAGCTGAAGGAAATTGTATTCGTAAATTAATACATATTTAAAGCACTTAACTAGGCGTATAATATATACGTGCATATATACATATGTACGTATATATTTATATGTACCAAACAGTTTAATCGGCTGGTAATATGTTTTATTCTAGCAGATGTTTATTAATATATTACACAGCTATACTGACAATATACTGAAAATTATCAAGATGAAAAGTAAACTGTTATCCAACAAATACATACATACATTTGACATTTGAATCAAGTTTTCATTAAATATTACATATAATTATTCAATTTTTGTAATAGCTGATAAAATTATCTTTGAAAGTCACATTTTTTCAGTTTTTAATAAGGTATGATTTTGATTAATTAGAATACATCGGAGAAACGAAACTTTCGGCTTAATTATACGGTTACCCTAATTATGAGAAGCTTTACCCGGAAATCTTCACAAACTTTCCTAAACAAACAACTACTCTGATTAGCCAAGATCAAATGTTTTACATAGTCAAATTAAATATGCGTGTGAATATAATAAAATACATACATATGTATGTGTGATTTCTGAATTTAAATACATATTATATTAATATATAGTAACATAATATTACTTTGCAAATTATTTGTTTCGTGCTAAGAAAATTTAAGTATGGTTTTATTTTCCAGGAATATTTGTTTTCTCCCGGAATTATGAAATTGGAAAATAAACACGTTTCACTAGGAAAACTTAAGCAACCAAATAATGAGTCTCGGGTAGTACTTTGAGAAACGCTAGTCTAGAATGCGCATTCGTGGGAGTCTATAGTTCGTGATGACGGAGTGACTGGTTTATTGTCGCATTCTGCGGAGTTATCGACTGCAATCCATTGTAGAACAGTGCATTGTCGCCATCACCATCACATCATATCGTCATTGTGAGGGTGGACGTCTATATATTCCACTCTTGAATGACCGTTTCGAGTGCAATAACAATGACGCGGACAAAGGTGCAACGCGCAGATGCAGCGGTTCCATTCAACCACTATTGACTTCCAACAATCTACATTCATCATCCGAGAGGAATTTTATCGTCGATCTCGCAAAAAATTAACACCACCGAAGTCTGAATTCGATGCTGTGAGATTTAAATGAATCCAGTAATTAGCAATTAGGCGCCAAGTGCCAGATCATTTTCACGCTCGCTTACGACAACACAAACGAGGAACACATAGGATATTTCGGCGTTCTGGGAACGACCGTTTCAGCAGCTATTCAATTCTCGGTACCGAAGCGTGTGATGTTCTTCGGCTTGCCAGATTACAAAGACGTTATTGTTCTTGGGATATGCCGGTTTTTTATTTGCAAGCCTGGCTAAAAATGGCAGGGCCACCGGCCATCTATGCTCCAAATAAAACGCGTTAAAGCTTTCTCCGCAGAGGTCTGTTTTGATCTTTTGTTTGCCAAGTCGTGTTGTGTGATTTACTCGTTGTCGTTCTACTAATCTCACTTAAAATCCGTTCAATTACCGCTCAAACAAGGAACAAGCATCATTTGTCGCAAATACTTAGTATGTACCTAGTTGTATCTTTCTTACGAAAAAACAAAAATTAATTCTCACAATTCAAAATTGTTCAGTTTTATTTAGGTTTCGTTCGGGTTAAATATTATGATTTGCCAAAATTTGACCCACTTCTGACCCAATTTTAAATTTTTTTTCTTCAATTAAAAATATTTTCGATGAAAAACAATATTTTTATCAAAACTTGAGTTTGTTTGATAAACTTGGTAGAAGTTAAATATTTTTGGATTGTAATTAGTATATTCTGCTTTTCCGAGATTCTGGACATGTCGAATTAAAAAAAGTGATAACAATTTTGTGAATATTTGTGAAATTTGTGAAGTTAAACAGAAAGAGTGTTTATGGAACTGAAAATTGGACTATCGCCACTTTCAAATATAACGGCTCATACTGGAATAGTGGTACCTATCTGTTTACTCGGTAACCTTATAAATTTCATTCAATCTATGCATTATATGTAATGCGTGAATATGTCATGGTTTAGCAATAGTCGAAAGGTAAAAAATTTAAAATTTAAAATCATATAACATAAAAAGTGTTTAAGTTGATATTGTTGATTCGTTTAATCATATCCGAGCATATTTAAATATATAAAAAATATCGGAAATTACTGATTTTATAATTAAACTTCTGAAAAGAAAAAGGCTATATATTTATTTATATTTACTATTTTGACATTTCAGGTTCTGCCCCAAAGGGACACCTATGGCCAAATTTTTACTTTATTTAAATTTATAACATTATTATTATAAATTTGATAGTATATTCAAATAAATGACAAATCAGGATAGGTTTCCAATTTGTTTGGAATCGTTTCAAGAATGAAATCAGATACATTGGTAAACTCTGATAAGAAACGACCGGGACCTGGAGTCACATACATATATCCAAGGTCTGGCCAGGAGTACCTAGTCAGGGACTGAACTCATGAACCCTCAGTTGATAGCATTTATATTACAAACTAAGTACATAATATATAGCACGATAGCTAACCACCGAGCTATGTTGCTGGTTAGCAGCAACATAGCACAGTATCTAATATGTAGAAATCATACATGCTATATTTAATTCATAAATATTTTAATTTTTACCATAACAGGTTACCTCAAAGCGACAGCTATAGATAAACTTGTATATAAATACTAAACACATTCTAAAATTTAGTTAAACATATATTTTTAACAATCAACAAAGTCGGATTTTGTGACGAATTTGCTAGAAACGGGCAGGTGTTAAAGGATGTCGATTTTGTTGGATCCTTCACAACAAATTTGTAAGTTAGATAAAATAGCAAACTGTAACAAAATACGGTCGATCTAGAATTTAACAACCATTCAGATTTTGCCGTTTATATGAACCGAATAATTGCTCTATTGTGATCAAAATTGAACCCACGACTTCTATACTGGTAAAATATGGCTTAATCGGTGAACTACGCTGTGGCTATAAGTTTTTTTTTGTGGAAAAAATTTTATCCTCATATTTTTCGAAATGTAATGCTTGAACACCTGCATTACATAATAAAATAAATTGTGAAATAAAATGAAAGTGTCGAAAAGCACGATTACCGACAGGAGCGTTCCGCGAAAGCTTTATGCGTCGGCCATAATTTTCGCAGTAATTTCGTTAATTAAAATTGAAATTTTAAGTCACCCTTCACCGCTGTTTTGGAGGGCCTTTTTTGCGGTCTTGCATCGAGCTCTCGTTCGAGAAGCTTTAAAATTATGCTCCTCCCGCGCTCCCTTCACTCCCGTAAAATAATTTGGCGCGAGGGCCGCGGGGCTCCTCGCTCGGATAAGCGCCAACATTATGTGTCCTAAAACAATACAGTGTTGCTTAAGATAGCATGTCTGGGGTGGTCGACACCCCTGTGGGGTGGCTGAGGACGCATGCGCAAAGAAGCATTCGCGTGTACCGAGAATTTAACCCTCACGTTACCTGGAAGTCGTAATCTGCAGATGCGGTATGTTTTACGGTCTGAGTAGACGCTATCAATTCGAATACATTCCATTGGATTCAATTTAATTTAATTCAATCGACGATTGGGCTTACCGCTTCGATATGAATATTTCTATATGAATTTCGCATGAATTATATTTGAATATATTGAATATATTGTATTATTTTTTCGTTTCGGAATAGCTTTAATTTGTTAGGTGCTTGAACGGCTGGAGAAAGCAGCCAGTAAGGCATATTTGATCTCGAGTGCTTATAAGGGTGGGCCTCCATCCATCGGGGGAGGAAATAAGGGAGCAAGATGGGGCACTTGAAGGCTTTCCCGGAATAATGATCATTGTTTATGTAGCGGCAAGAGAGCGAAGGAAATTCCAAAGGAAAACCGAAGACTACAATTTCGCAGCAAATATTATCGATACGCCATTGCTTTTTCGATAATAACACTCGTAGTAGGAATTGTGTGGCCATTCGGCAATACAGCGATGAATGTAATTCTACTTTTAGTCTTATCAATTCATCACTCGAGGAAAATACTTGAATTGATGTTTATTATATTATAATATAATCTTCTTCGAAGTCAACATCATTCTTAGAAATATCAATGGATTATATCGTTCTAATCAGCTTATGGATAGTAAATTTGACTATTCAATCTTAACATAAAGACATGCATACTTACATATTATACATATCATTCACAGTCATCGTTATCTACTGCTGCTCAAAGGTATCTCCAACATGCTTCCAGTTGTCACTGTTTGGGGCAACTCTCAACCATCTCATCTCACACTTTTCTTCTGGCTACGTAACCCACCCATTGCCATTTAAATTTCTTTACTCTCACCATTACATTGCCCTCCCTTGTCATTCTTCTAGATAGTTTAAATAGTTTAATACATATTAAAAAACCGCTAGTACGCTTGATCTATACCAGGCCAAAACTCATTCCCTGGAGTGTGAACATATGTAGGTTTAACAATGATCGATAACGGTGATTTCCATATCTGAAATATAGGAGAAATAATAAGATCGTACTAATTAATAATGGCAAAAAATTAAATGGGCAGTATTTTAATCAATTTCTGTAAGTGAATAAACCAGTTTTCGGCCAGTATTCTATTAAAAAAAATGGTCAGTATTATATTAATAAATTTCAGTGTAAATAAAAATGGACAATATAAAAACCTGACGTACATTCGCCAAAACAAATAGCATTGCCTATTGGATGGAATTATCTATCAAGATCGTATCAACCTTGTAGTGATACCAACCAAAAAGTAATACTGGCATCAAAATAAAACTTACCATTTAACATTAATACTGACTATTTATATTTAAATGCTGACCACTTAATATAAATATTGAACTTTTTATTTATACTTACCACTTGTATACTGGCCATTTTATATAAATACTGACATTTCATATTTAAATACTGATAGAAATAGAATTAAAATACAAGCCATTAACAATGACTAGAGACACGTATTTTGGGCATTTTTTCCATAAATTCTAAACAGATGCTAAAATTCTGAATATATGCTAAATTCGTAAGATATGCGAATATATGCTAAAATCACAAACAAAATTGAAATTTGCATAAAATGTATATTATTATATTAATAGACAATTTAGAAGGGTCTTTCTATCTCTTTACCCATTTATTATGTGAAGAAATTGAGGGGATACAACAGAGCTTGCAGTTTACCATAGACGGTGTTTTTCCTGTCGAAACCAAGCAACTGCTTTTGTCTACTACTGTAAACAAAAGAAGAAAGTTGGAGTATCCAAAAGGCTGCTCAAAAAAGTGTCTCAAAACTAGAATCGCATAAAAGACTAAATTAGACAAATCTATTCCTCCAAACATTGAGTAAACTGTTCAATCCATCTGTGACAGGTACTAATATTAATGTTAAAGAAACAGTTTTGTTTTTTAGAAACTTGCCATTGTTTAATGTACATATTAACAAAGACTCAATGTTTGGAAGGATATCAGCACTTTTTTAGACAATTAATAGAGAATATAAAAAGTGAATACACGCTGGATATATTGCTATTATTGATGGCAATAAAAATTAAATATGAAGAGTTTGTTTGTGCAGCTCTAAAATCTATTTGGTGTCCCGTCAATAGTGTGGATGCTGAAAGGTATTTTAGTAAATACAATATAATTGCTACTACCGATCGTCACACGAATCTCAAAAAATAATCTGTAGATATATGATCCATGTTGAGTTTTCATAAATTTTAATTGGTATTATATTTTTATATTCATGTTTTTTGACTTTGTTTTTTAATATTCATGTTTTTTTCTTTGTAATTTTAATTGCAAAACATTTTTGAATTTTCTATTATTTTTTTTTTATTGTGTTGTCTTTAAATTGTATATATGAATATAAAATTTATTAAAATTCATCGAAATTTTTTATTGTTTAAAATTAAACTCTTCTTAAAAATACATGCTAAATTGAACATTTTTAATGCAATAAAACGCTAAAATGCAAAATGAAAATTAGATGCCCAAAATACGTGTCTCTAACAATGACATAACACACGCCCATTCACAGCTGGAGACTACCTAGGCATACCGTGCCATACGATTCTGTCTTTACTTTGGATTTCTTCTACTGAAATGCGTATTATGATAAAATAAATCTTTTTAAATAAAACATAGACCTTTTAGAACAAATAGATGAAAGTCCGATATAAACATTTTCACTGGAACTTCACCAACATTTTAAATTTTGCAAGTTTGCATCATCACTTCACTACGCATTGCAAAGCACGTCGAAGACAATTTTCCTTCTACAAACACAATGAAGTTTATGCCAACCATAAATGCACTCCATCCCAATTTCATTCGTCTTCATAAATTTCATCACCTATTCTTTATTACCATAATATTCGTATAGTGAAAGAATTGGTATACGTAATACATATTCTGAAATTCGTACTCTATTCAGGCTATAAGCAAAAATTACGAGTGCAAAAGTGCTATTTTGATTACGGTGCACAGTGAGAACAAGCTTCATGCATTTTTAATCGCATTTTAAACTCGAGTGAGGTGTTAAATAATGACACAGTAGGTACATACGTTTTTTTAGTGCGAATCGTAAAAAGCTAAAATATGCGTACGCACATAAGGCAAACACGCGTCGAAACTTGACTGCACCGACTTTGACGCTTTCGTCGTCGTAATTAATTACGATGGCGCCGTAAAAACGAAAAACGAAAACGGCGGGAAAAAACAAAAGAGCAGATGCGACAGGAAAGTCTCGTGATAAAAGTGCGTTTTCTTTTTTAGTACGCGCCGGAGCTGTTTCGATGCATCAAAGTTTTTCCCGCCCGTCCACCCCATGCTTTCCCCTCTCGCCCCCATCGTTACCGTTCCCGTTCCCGGGACGCGGAGCCCCCTCCCCTCTTCAGTGTCGGGGCGGTCGCCAAGGAGTCAGGACGCATGTTACGACTCCAAAATTACGCCATACGAAAGCGCGATATCGAAATTCTCTAAATACTCATCTTAAATCGTGACGCGTTCCTGTGTTTATTATACAAGTGCATTTGTGTTCGACTGGCCAGAGTTTATGGTAAGACATGAAAACTTTCCTCTTTAAACTTTTCCATACGATGTTTTTCCTATTGAGGTATCAACACCATCAATCGATCGTTTTATTAAATTCCCTTGTGATCCGCCCAGTTTCTTGTTTAATTTTAGCTGTATTTAAACGTGCATGATATCAATTTTTTTAATTCTGAGATATTTTGAAATTGATCAATCTGAATAATATTATTGCAATGTATTTATGTGTTTCTTTTATGTTATCAATATTGTTCATATATACAAATGTATGTACATGCATCTAAGAATCATGTATGTATGTATAATATATAAAAAAGGAACTTTGGTTGTATCGTTTATTAATTTAATTAATATATAATATGTACACATATACGTATACGTAAATACATGCATACAACTGTTACAATTATACGGAAGATACAATTTTTAAGTATGTTTTTGTGCAATATATTCATCTGAATATATTGCACAAAAACATATTTATAAACAATATTTATTGGTACTACAAGTAAAATATACACTTATTTATATACACGATTTGAGTTTTTGTTTGTTTCAATGGGTAAATTGGTAAAACAAAATAATCGAAACATTTCTGGCTATTTTATAATATATACCAAAAAGAAAATCAAGCCAACTTCGAAAATTTGAGTTTTTTTCGCGTGGCTAAATATGGAAATACGTATAAGAAAAAATATTGTATAAGCTTTTTATGAAAGGTTTGTTGAGATACTCATACAATAAAATTTAAATATATTTATTTAATAATACTTGGAAAAAGCGGTATAGCCGATATGTATACATATGTATGTACATATTGTCATCTGTTATAATTTATATTTTAGTCAAATAAAATACATGTCTAATAGACAAGTCTAAAGTTTTAAGAAGAAATAAAGAGACGTATAAAATCAAGATGGATTTGGACGAATGAATGCCATTTTTACTTACCTCCTTTACGTTTCACATGGCTTTCGTGTTAGTGGTCATTTTTATCTCTTATCCGATCGTTTTCATACTATGCCATATTGCTCATTTTGGTCATCAATATACGTTAATGTATCGTCTGCCATTGCGTTGGAGATAAAATATCGTATACAACGCGTTTTAAAAACGGGGCCCGTAAACCTTCTTATTAACAAGCATTGTCACTTGTATTGTAACCTGTTCGCCATGACACGGTGATATCAGATTTTAATTGTTTAATTATTATGCCCGAAGTAAAATATCTTTGATCAATGTATTTGGGGACGTTTGGAATCGGGGCAGTTTGGCTCTATTTAAAAAGCTAGATTACAAAAAAGAAGGTTGGGCGAACCTTTTACAACAATTGAACAATAGCATTTAAAACAATTGAACAAAAAACAGTGCGCTGTGGATCCGGCCACTAGTACGGATGTGCAATTTGGATATTGGATGCCAAGATGCTACACGAAGTCCAATGCACTCAAATAAGTGTAGAACGCTGTATGCTCGACATAAGGAGGAAAGACAGGAAGCGAAATACGTGTGTGAGAAGTATGACGAGGGTAATGGATATAAGTGGATAGAGTGAAGAGATTGAAATTGCAATGGGCGGGCCATATGGCTAGAAGTATGAACGAAAAGTGGACAAAAGAAGTGCTAGAATGATACCTGAGAGAATGCAAAAGGGTAAAAGGAAGACCGCAAGAAAGATGGATATTTAAAAATAAGGAAAAAGTGTAAGGTGAGATAGATGAGAGTTGCGCAAAAATGAGACAAGTGGAAGCGTGTTGGAGAGGCCTTCATCCAGCAGTAGATGATGTAAGGGACGACGGCCGGTTTCTATTTGGACAAAAAATGGATTCACTATTGTCAATTTCTATTATCAACCTTTTTTTTGCTCTCTAACTTTGTAGGACAATAGTATTTGACAATATTCAACCCTCTTTCCTAGGAAATGTAAACTCCACCACCGAACTCTAGGATGGTGAATAGATGTATGTACATAAATGATGATGATATATTGATAGCACACATTTTTTTTGTAAATTGCATGTTATTAGATAACATATGTATTTAAGATCACTTATGTATCTCCATTAAATTCATGCAAGCTTAATTTCATATTAAACAAAGTAAAAATATAAAAAATCCTATCATAATTCAGGTCAAAAAATATTGGATTTATTATTTGTAAGGTACTTGTTTGTAAGTTGAAATTTTTATTTTCAAGCACCTCTTAATATTCTTAGTCTGGTTTTGCTATTCCCCCCTTCTTACTCAAGGAAAGCTTCTCGAGTGCTTTTCTTCCATAGAGCCCTAATTTTACCGAACCTTTATTATACGATGCCCTAATAACCGCCCCGCTTTTGAGCTGCTCGCCAATCTATTGATCTAAAATAATAAAATTAAAATTCATGCATCGTAAATAATAAAAATTAGATCTTTATTATTTACCAGCCGCAGACAATGTATGTATAATACGTTCAAAATGCTTTGAAATTTGAAGACGCACATATAATACCTACCTTATGATGTTCATATTGAAACGGACACAATAGTGAGTGAAGTGTAAGGATTCCTATTTATTTGCGCTTATTCCTCTACCCCCAAACCAGACACTATTGTTCCCGGGAATACCATTGTTTCAAGGATTGCCGAACGTTATTGTTAGCGAAGCGTTATTCACATTTGCTCCTTGCCGTAAAATGAGAATAAGCACTTCATTGTCTGTAATTACATCGAATAGTTTATTACATTTAATAATAATCAACTGGCTAAATAATACAAGCATATTCCTTATATACATAATATGTATTACAATTGAAAAATAATTTACAGTAAATATAATATGATATATCAAAGATGTCTGATGCTACGTAAATATTAAATGGTCTTAAATGCAAGAAAATGGTCAATTTTCGATTGCATAATTTCTTATTATTCATTCGTTACTATTTCCTCCAATAGTACTCAGGTTAAATTAAGTACAATAAGTTCCTAGTCACATTTAAAAGCAAAAGGCATAGTTTTTTCATACAAATAAGTAAGATATTTATATACGTACATATGTAGATTCGTGCTAGTATGCTTCGTTCCAGCTTCAGATGAAATTTACAGCTAGCTCGAGCTGCTTTTAACTAGTACTGCAAGCTCATCCAAAAAGGCATCATTGCGTGCAAAATTTTTCACTGTCGCCATTACGAGTTTTGAGTGCTGTAGGGGGGTGGCGAGGGAGGCTGGGGAATTTATTTAGAAGGGAGGCGCTTTTTATCGTCGGGGTCCAGTCGCGACCGCATTATTTGTCCACCTGTTCGGTAATAGCGGACCATCCTTGAAATTTGCTTATTTTTCACCTGAAACCATAAACATGTAAATAAGGCAATGCATCATTAGGGGCGAGCTGGCGCAGACGAGCCCTCCTCGCTAAATTGCCCACCCCCGCGAGCCCATGCATATTCATGTTGAGCGCGACTATTATCCCCCGACGACCGAAATAAGACTACCAGTGCTTCCCAAAACTCCTCCGAGAACGACGAAGCCCTTCCGCTTACTATCGGCTAATTCGCTAGCGTAGTAGATATGTACATATATAGCGAATCATAATCACCCGACTAGTTAGTTAACTTCTCATGTTCAATACACGTGAGGTATAAAAGTGACGAGGCCCAGATGTTACGCAAAATTTATATCAAATATGCACCTTACTCAATTTAAAACTAAATGTGTGTGAAAATGAATTGAAAAATGAGAAGCAATCGAAAGATAAGCACGCAGGTGAGAAACACAGGTCGTTTCTGATTGGCTGAATTGGTCAAAGACGTTTGTGATTGATCGGTCATTAAAGAATATTTTTTTTATTCAAATCCATGTTTTTCATTTCCAGTACATACATACATATGTATATAACCTATGTAGCACCAATAAGCTTTCAAGATTCCATAAAAGTCTATAAATCGCAAATAAATCCTTGAAAAATCAACACAATCAAATCCTCCCAGATCAGGATACAAATTTTCTTGTTACGTGTGGCAATTTTTATAGCGCTTTTACGCCGTTTATGGTGATTAATGAAATTCGTAGAAGGAAATATGAATAGTCGGTTTTACGAATATTTAAGAATATTATGTAGATTGAATAAATGTTCACTTATGATAAAATTCACGAGTCAAAAATCGATTTAGTTCTCAACTTATAACTAAATTGCCGAAGTTTGTTTGTGCGTGGATTTGTGTAACGTTGACATTTTCTGAATGGAAAATATAGACATAAAAGTATCGGTTAAAAAATATGAGTACTTTTGACAGTTTGATAGGCGCTGCTCACGTCGGAATGATATCAGGAAGCGATGTCATAGTTTGCGGAAGTTCAAACAAAAAGTTTGTGTACCTGCTTTCGTGAAAACTTAAAAGCACCTTTGTCAAAAGCTCCAGATTGTCTAGAAAGTGATGATTTATAATTTAAAACTTTGGGGTCGCTTTGTTTTCCCCCGCAAAAAGAATAAACAAACGTTTATAAAAGCTACATTGCATGTCCATACAAAGAAGAAAAACTGCTAAAATATTAACAGAAGCATTTGCAGATGTATAAATAAAAATAGCTTTTGGTTTCATTTTAGATTTTTAAAATCGTTTATATTGTTTATTAGGGTCCTTAATATAATAATTTAACGGCGTTTCTCAACCTTTAGCCCTTCTTTCCCACCCCCGGATGCATGCTAACTTCTAAAATTTGAATAAATGCTTTAACTTTGGGCCAAGTTTGTATCTCGTAAACTCCCCTCGACCCCCTAGAGTGCAAGTTAAGAAACATGGCCGTATTACGGGGATGACAGCAAACGATATTTTCCCGATATATAAGAAAATGTCTACGTGTGCGTATAGTATAGTCAAAAACATTTGGGTTTCCGAAGCAAATTAGTAGATACAAAGTGACCGTGACGAAAATATTTTGCACTAAGCCGCCGCGCGCATATGGAAATGTGCATGTCTCTTCGGTCCATTAATCTTTTTTGCAACGTTCCATTTTTGTACTTCGAACCATATATACTTTTTTTTTTGCTTGTAATATTTATGATCGGTAACGCCCCTTTCAATACAGGAACATATGAAAATGTCCCAGTATTTCTTCGTCAAAATGGTCACAATAGCGCCGCAACATCTGCTCTCTTCTTGGCGGCATCCTGTTCATTTTTATTCCAAAAGTTTCAAAAGGAAATATTATAGTTTGGGACAGTTTATATTCACGTGCAAATAAATTCACACGCTAAAGTAATGTACATACATTTGTATACATACTAGTACTTGTTTATAATCAGTGAACCATCAGAATACATATATGTATTATGCAATATGATATTTTTAATAATTTCATTATTAAATTAAAAACAAATTTTTATTTGTATTTCAGTACACACATATGTAGTATGTAGTTATAACACGTGATTTAGAATGGCAATTTACAGAATAGCAAAAGTTAATAAAATAAATGTTTTTATTGTTAGTGTGTCGTTCGTTAAGCCGCTATTGTATGTATCCTCAGTAAATTGGTGAGTAAATTAAAAAAATGCATACAATAATAGTCGAAACGTGTGCGGGGTGTTTGTTGCGTTCCCTTTTGTCCCTTCGGACTTTTGTTCGGGGTGTCGCGCTTTCTGTAAAATATATCTGTGTCTCCCTTTCATCCGATATAATAGTGTAAATAGTTATTTTTTTTTTACTATTGAAGTTATTTACTACGCACACATTGTTCGATATATACATACATACATATATGTATGTACGTATAGTCGAGCTGGGAATATCAGAGATTATCAACCGGCGAAGGTATAATTACGGATTTCCATTGTGTAAGAAAATAAAGAATAGCTCTCTAGATCGGGGAACTGGAAAATTTTATTTAACGCATGAATAATTTAAACATAAACGTTTTATTATTTTTTCATTACACTAAATATTTAACTGAATTCGTACATAAAATCACTCAAACTCGTAATAAAAAACTGTAGTTAATTTTTCTCCCCTACTTTACGTCCACTTTGCATGTTACTAGAATATTAGAGATATTTGATATAACATACAATTCTTCTACATGGAATAAATACGTACTCATTGAGTTTTATGTAATGTTAATTGATAATGAAAATGGTTTTGTTTTATAATGTACATACATACCTACTTGATCCCGATGTGTTCCATTTTGAAATGTTTCTTCGTAATAATCGAAGTAAATTTGAATCATTCGAAAAGCTCTTTTAAGTTTGCCGGCTCGGAATTCAGGTATGTACTTCGAAATTTTTTTCTATATGTTTGTATTCGTTCAACTAAACAGTGCTCTTATCTCAAACGAAACAATACAAGCAAAGTATCCATTCAAACTCAGTATCCTTGAAATTATATTTTATGTCGTTGCATTGTTCAAAAACATCCAAAAATTCTGCAAACATTTTTTTTAACCATTTTCAAGCAGATGTTTACCTTTACAGGTATATTTACTTTTGCTCGTTTTTTGTTCGTTCCGTTGACATTAACAATTTTGATTTTTAGGTGGAATTTCTCTACCTGTAAAATGACAAATCGTTGTATGTATATTGAGAATCATTCAGATTTTTAAATCGCATTTTGTTACACGCTGTACTATAATAAAACCATTTAAATAATTATACGCGTAAATAAATACTGAAAGCGTTGCGTATTGCAGATCATTCATCATTATATACTGTATCAATAAATCAAATGACATAATGAGATCGTTCAACAAAGGCATTAGTTATGTTTTGTAAGTAGGTGACAAAAGCTAGAGTAAATACTGCGTTTATGCCTCACGTCAGGGGTGCAAGACTTGTCTATTGTACAAATTCATTTACCTAAATATAGCCATTCTCTTTTGAGAACAAAAAAATTATTGTTTACCCAAGACAAGAAAAGCATTTTTGTATATTTGGAGTCAGAAGGGCACCGGCGACATCTGCTTTTCAATTGATTTATTCCAGGTCATAAAGTATACATGGGGGTGACTTGTGTTTCACAGCTATGTTTCAACATCCCTTAATACCATTTCCAGGGATTAAACTTCGTTTTGTATACATATTCTGGAAAGTAAAATATCACGTATGAACAGATAGATACATTTATTATAAAAAAAACGATAAAATAATTATCAAATGTAAATATTTATGTAGTTTGGAAAGAAGTAGATATCTAACAACAAAAAAATATGTGTAGGTGTGTGTAAAACCAAAAAAAAATTTAACTAATCGATTCAGATTTTCTGCTACGACATTCGATCCTATGTAAAACACATTTTTAGACACAATCTATCGGCTTTGACCAGAGACAAATTACATAGGTAAAAAAATTCAGACCTACATACATACATACATAATACGATTATATCCAATTTTAGGTTTGAGTCTTTTATGCGTTCAATTATATAATGCGATTCGATACTTACGAACGGGAATAGGTATACTTAGTTCATAGACGTAATATCATTTGGACACTTTTCACGAGTAATTAGAACAAATATGTGATTTACAAGCTGAAAACCGGCAATTATTTCAGTTACAAACGATGTTGTTAACACGCAACAACCGAGCCGTGAAGTATGTTATGCGAGTGTGCGCGTGTGTCATCGCCACAAATGGCACATATCTTCACCGAATGTCTCGATTATTTTAGAAGTGATAGATGCTGGGAGATATGACTTCACAGCCACGTGTGCCACATGTGCAAAGGCACACACACGACACTGGGGTGAAAAAAAATCGTATCATAAAGTAAATAGGCCCGTAATGCAATACGGCTTAGCGAGGGAGCCGAAAAGAAAACAGATTGTATTATTTGGGCTATCATAAATTTCGAACGCTCCCGGATTTTTTTTTTAGAAAATATGTAGTATCAGGTCGTCAGTTCAAACAGATCGGATGTTGTTATTTCACCTTTCCGTTTTTAAAACTACTCGATCAAGCCGAGTGCAAAATATCTTTCTGTTATACACGTGTTCTAATATACTTATCGATTTTTTATGGTGCTATGCATGTGTCAGATGGAATGCACACACCTAAAAAGCCGAACGACGCTTTATAAAAAGGCAAAAATGTATATAAAAAGTGTTAAGTAAATGCTTTTAACGGGTGTTTTCACTACTGGGGTGCAGGGTGCGACGCGGTATTTATTTACCAGACGGCCACCATTTTGAAATATTAATGGCCGGATCAGTAGTTTCGTGTCATACAAGATAAGGGCATGTTTAAAATACACTTGAGAACGTGTTAAAATCACATCCCTTTCGAGAAAGTGTTTAAGTGTGTGTCGTTCAAAAAAAACAATGACAAATAAAAACATCCTGAGTAGTTTGATGTCATGCATGTTGTTCCAAAAACACTTCATAATAAGTACATATATTTGTTAAAAAAGTAACTCATCTTTGGGTTTACGACATATGTAGTTTATGGTAAGACAAATAAAAGGAGATTTTTCTTCCAAGGGAGAAGAAAAAATTCTGATTTGGTTTTCATTTAAAACTGGCATCTTAAAAGATGGCTGCAAGCCACGCGGCTACAAGCTCATTTCGATTGGATTTTGACTGTTTGAATTTCAGCATGTACGAAAGACGAGATATTCATGGGGTTGCGCTGATGAGAATGACATTTCGACGTACATTGATGATTGGCAATTCTTAAAATTGAGTTGGATCTTTCTGGCAAGTTTAAAATGGCAAAAGCCGAGACAATAGTATGAAATGAGCATGCAGCGAAATGAGCTTGAAATAAATGGGTTCCTTTTGTCAATTTCTATTGTTAACCTTTTTTTATTGCTCTGTAGAGAGCAAAAAAAAGGTTAACAATAGAAATAAACAAAGGAACCCGTTTCAGCGCATTTCCGCGCCTATCTCTGATCATTAAAGGGCGGATAGGGAGCGTGCTTTTTCCAGGAATTGGGCGTTTTGGGTCTTGTTACAAAGCTAGAGTGCAAAATAAAAAGGTTCGGTGAACCTTTAACAAAGCACGGCCAACAATTAACAATGAAAGGCACGCTTCCGTTCCGCTCACTACTAATCATCATCATCGATAGTCACTCACCATCCACTGCTGGATGAAAGCCTCTCAAATACGCTTAAATTCGTTTTATTTTGCGAAACTCTCATCCATCTCAACCTAGACATTTTTTTCAAATTTCATACACCTAATTTCCTTGCGGTCCTACTTTCATTCTCTCGGGTATCGTTCCAGCACTTATTTTCGGCACCTATCATCCATTCTTCTAGCTTTGTGACCCGTCGATTGCCATTTTAATCTCTCCACTCTCCCTACTACATATATCTACTAGCCTTATCATACTTCTCAACCGCGTATTTCATTTCCTATCTTAGTTATGCTGAGCATACAGCGTTCCATACTCCTTTAAGTGAATTGAACTTTGTGTAACATCTTGGTGTTCAGTGTCGACCTTTCACATCTATCGAGTAGACACCTTTGTGAGGAGTCGTAGATACATATAGTGTATTATATTTATGTAGTTAATATAAATATGTAATAGATATAAATTTAATTAGCATATTAGCTAATACATACATACATTATATATAAATAGTTAAAGTATTTTTTGAAAACTAACAGTACATATAATATACTGAGGGCTATAAAGTGTATTTATTTATTTGATCGGGTTTGGTGCATCCGCTCTAAAATCGCCAGATTAACAGAACGGCAGCTTTAAACGTAATTATCGTTTTCTCGAATGATAGATTGCACATCAGATGACGAGTAACCTTTCGATGTGTACAGATGCAATTATTAAAATTGAGTTGGATCTTTCTGGCGAGTTTAATAAGGCAAGATTCGGAACTTATCGAATCTTGCCTTATTAAACTCGCCTGAAAGATCCAACTCAATTTTAATAATTACCATTTTAATAATTGCATCTGTGCACATCGAAAGGTTACCCGTCATCTGATGTGCAATCTATCATTCGAGAAGATGAGAATTGCATTTAAAGCAGCCGTCCGATAATCTATCGTTCAATTTGTCTGGCGATTTTAGAGCGGATGCACCGCATCCATTTGATCGTACCCAGTTTCATTCATTTTATTTAAATATTGAATATTTTTCTTTTTTGTTTCAGATTTCTTTTACGAAGAAAAAATTACGCAGTTTAAGATATCGTAGTTTATGTAAATATTAAATAAAATGTGAAACAATTTCAATATTCACAATGATTTGTGACAATTTAATTCAGAACAATGTAAACAATATAATTGAGTGATTATGAGGTGAAAACAGTGTTGGAGTCGTAAAGAAACAGCAGTAAAAACAACACGAGCATACAATGGCTTCATATCGGAAGAACTACTTCATTGCTTTAGTCATTGCCGTTCGAATATGTTCAGGTGAGTTTTTTCAGTGCCTTATTAATTTGATACATTTTATAACCGTTATATTTACATACATACATGCATATGTACCATGTTCATCCGGAAAATGTAGCGTAACATAATGTATATTCAAAGCAGCGTTCCCTAGAATGCTAACATATCACCGGGCATTTTCATACGGAAGCGTTCTTTTATGATAATAGCCGTACATATAATAAAAAAACCTGTGGTTTCCAAAACACACATTAGATGAGCGCTCGCATATTATCCTATCAAAACATCGTAAAATAAGCTCTCAGTTACCAAAACGTAATTTTCGGTAATATGAACAATTTTCCCTCCGTTTTATGCTTAGGCTGTAAAACGCTTCAGTTCAATCGTCACATTAACCCATTTAGGCCCGAACGTTTTGGCCTCTATCTCTCTATCCGGTCACCGACAACCCTCTATCGCCAACTTTGCACGGTTTTGTCATCGCTCAACGCAAAGTTTCGCCTCTAATGGCTTTCATTTCGG
The DNA here is from genome assembly GCF_051622035.1 of Arctopsyche grandis. Lineage (NCBI taxonomy): Eukaryota > Metazoa > Arthropoda > Insecta > Trichoptera > Hydropsychidae > Arctopsyche > Arctopsyche grandis. The sequence goes on from NC_135359.1 coordinate 15,011,296, forward strand.
AGGAAACGAGCCTTCGAAATGAAATTTAAGTGGTGGTGGCACACCCTATACAATACCACCCCCACCCCCACCTCCCTTTCGTGTTTAATTGTTTTATCGCGCATCGGGTTGCGGCTTATTAAACTTATATTTCAATACAATCGCACCCAGTACAACAATGGATGCGGGACCAATTCCAGATTAAACTTGCGCCTGTGCAAAGTTATGATCTGAAGCATGAAAGCACGTATACAGTCTATTTATTTCCTGCAAATTTTGTTCAATTGGGTTACCCTCTCGCGACAATTTCATTCAAATTTTAATCAATATAATATTTAGTATAAGAAAATTTTTGAGAAGTAACTTTGAAATTTGATAACATGACCATCTTAAAATGAGAATGATTTAAATTACCTTTCCAGACTTCGCACAGTTTTAAGACCACAAATTTGCAACCAATCAAATTTTACGACTATAAATAGTGTAAATCATAGTATTGCAATACATTTCTCATTGACATATTAACACTTATGTGTCCCTACGAAATCAAAAAATACCAATACTGCGTTACTTTCGAAGAACGCATGAAATTTCAACGTAGTTTTAGATTCGGGGAGATTGTATCTTGTTGCATATGCAAAACGTGTTCGAATCGGCATAGTAATTTTTTACGCTCGATAAAGATCCTTTGAAAAATGATTATGGTCGTTTGGAGCATTTTCTTTTGCCCTCCCCTCCCACCCACTCTCTCCTCCGTCTCCGCCCACATCCTCGCATCGTAAGAATGTGAAATATGTCGCTATAAAGATAATCTATTTGTTCCCGGTCGTTTTGAGCGGAGGCCCAGGAACAAAAAGGGGTGAAATATTCCCGGTGGCGGGTAGCTTAATCGGTGCAGTCAATCACCGGGTGCATGCGAGACACCTGGTGACGTCTCCGACCACCCCCATACCACCCTCATCATACCAACGACTCTGGAGTAATTCGGTATTGAAGCAATCATCCCCGCGAGTGACGGTCGGATCCTATGCAGCTGTCTCTCGGGTCGTTACGGACAAATTACTCGCTACTCGCATTCTTCCCGCGAAAAGGTCGTTACCGACTGCCGAAAGAAAACAACTATATTCCGTGATAGTATGGTAGATAGTTTCAGATAAGAATTCTTGAGAAAAATGCAAAACACGAATGCCACACATTTCCAATGACGCAACATGTCTAAATTTACCAAAATCCCAAAGGGTTGAAACATACCAAGAATCCGGCTACGATTTCAAACTAGAATTGAATCCACATGTGTGTATATTTGTGATCCCTAAACATGATTTCTATATTCACATATTTACAAAACTATTTGATAGAAGATAAAAATATATACATATCGAAGACATATTTTAGTTTAGTGGAAATATCCATAGAATATACATATATTCATAGTTCTATAAATTAAAAGTTAATTATTATGCCGCTAAAGTTGTAAATTATTGTTATTTATGTTATTTGGCAAAGTTACCCTATGTGAATTCATTAGTTGTACAATTATTCACGGGTGAAAGAAAAGGTTATTAACAAGAAAAAATATCATTGATTTAGCATACTCGTATGTACATATATATGTACATAGTTTGGGAATAACAAGGAAGACCGGAATAATTATAGGGATATTTTAGTATAGAAAATATTTTCCACTATTTTTCATTCTCAATAAAATATGTACATACATACATACATTTACATATTTTATTTTATTTTTACACATATATGTATATAAACCAGGAAGGCCTAACAAGTAAGCCCCAATGCGACTTCCTAGACAATTAATTACAAACATTGCAGCATTTTTTATTACATAAATGGCTGTATTTGGAGAGGCTCAAGAACACGAAACTAACTAGTTAACGAAACTAATGAATTAATCCATAGACACATCTATGGATTTAGACATGTACATATTCTGCATAAATAAAATTCAGATATTTGTGACATAGCGGGTAGGATGGTTTTTGCCTATTTGATGAAGGAACCGTTTCAACAATGAAATCAGATAAATTGGCAAAAATATTCAAGTCTGACCAGCAGTATAACAGTTGATATATTATAAACAAGAATTAATATGTTATCAATTAAAATCAAATATCAATAAAAAATAATGAAAGGTGGATAAAAGAAGTGCTAGAATAGTACTTGAGATAATACAAAAAGGAAGACCACAGGGTAGATGGGTAGACGAAATTAGGAAATTATGTGAAGTTCATCCAACTTTCATCCAGCAATGGACGGTAAATGACTGTTGACGATACAAATGATGATTATGATATGTATATATGTAGAAGTATAGCATAGTATTGCATGAAGAGTAGTGGATATTGGAGATAATGGTCAAAATATGGAAAAAAGAAGTACTTAAATGGTACCCGAGAGAATGTTGAAGAATAAAAGGAAGGCCGCAAGGGTAGATGAAATTAGGATAATGTGATATATTAATATGTAGAAGTATGGCAAAAGAAGTGTATGTAGTGAATAGAGTGAAGACATTGAAATGGCAGTAGGCAGGTCACGTATCTGGAAAAATGGACGAAAGATGGCCAAAAAAATTGCTAGAATGGTAACCGAGAGAATGTTAAAGGGTAGAAGAAAGGCCGCAAAGAAGATGGGTAGACGAAAGTATTATAATGTTTGAGGTGAAATGGATGAGAGTTGCGTAAAACAAAGACAAATGGAAGCGTGTCAGAGAAGCCTTCATCCAGCCATGGATGGTGATAGTAGAGGATGATTATGATACATACATATGTACATTTAGTATATGTGGAATGTAGATCTATGTATTTTTTTCGTGCTTAAAATACATACGACGTAAACGTATCCATATGTATAGCTAAATTGATATTGAATAGAGTACGAATTCATGATTGCACTAAATAAAACAATCATAAAAGTCACATTCAATTAACCGTTGCTAACGTGTGTGGTATAACCATAAAGTAGTATATTAAAATTACTACTGCGATAATCATAAATTTCAGTTGCTTTTATCTCATAAACATACTCGGATCATAAATTCTCAACAAAACTGTGTTTAAATAAAAAAAAGCGTTTTATGCAAATTGCTTTTATACATACATATATCACGAGCTTGTAAAATTATTACACATTGCTTGCATATGTTTTGCACCATGTACTACATACACAAAATGTCACAGTGAAATGTCATTATTATACCAGAGGTCGGATATTTTTCGATATTGTTTTTTTATACAGATGTGAACGTTGGAAATAGTATTTAGAAAGATGTGTTTTTTGGGTCGTTCACGTGGAAGACAAATATGTGACGTGATAATTACTACATACTTGGCAACCCCTGAAAGCCGCCCCTCAGCAAATTCTCGTTGGTCGACACCTCTGCTCCCCCCACACAACTTTCTTAATTTGTTGTTAACCTACCCACCCTTTCTTTGGTGCATTCTTTCCGTTTAGCACGGACACGTTGCAGCCACCATACAAGAAATTATGTCGTTACTCACTATTTGAAGGGGGTGTAAGAGCTTTCGGATTAACTTTTTTCTACTTCCCTTCCACACCGACGTAATCCTAAATATCCTTTTAATTATACCTTGTAAAGTTCTTCGTTTACTTGAGATTATTTTTAATTAAGAAAGGGGATCGAGGTAGTATTAAAATAAATCTTCTGATAAGATTCAATAATTATATTGAGTTTTATTGGCCAGATTGGCCTTTTGAAATTTTGATAACGTATGAAAGTATAGTCGTTTTAACTTTTTCTGTGTTTTCAAAATAAAAAAGCACAAATTCTATTTTTTAAAGTGCTTGCATGCATTATAAATGGATGAATATCAAAATGCAAAGAATATAATTTTAGACAAGTTTTATAAATTTTTACTAAAAGTAGATTTCATAAGTTTTTACGTCCTCTTCTCTTGGTTTTCAAATTAACACACTTTCATTTTATACATGTAAATATGTATGTATGTACGTATTTATATATATACATATATACGTATAAATGCTTAATAAATCATACATTTTTTTAAAAATGATTCTTACATCATGAATGAGATTATACATATATTTACATAATACAAATATATTTATACATAATTATCGAAATGTATATGAGCTAGTGGAAGTCCAATTTTCAATTCCAAAAAAACTATTTCTGTTTGACTTAATTCACTTCTTGTAATTCGATATTTCCAGAATCTCGGAAAAGAAGAATAAAAGTATTACAGGCCACCAGTATTTTTAAATATTGTAAAACTCAAAACATTATATTTAATGCTTTGCGATTTACAAAGTGGACTTACGCCAATTTTAAATATAACGGCTCATATATGTACATGTGTATGTATATATGTACAATTTAATATTCAAGTACATATTTTCTTATTGAGATTTAATAACAATTAGTTAACTGCAAGCACTTTGTGTATAGACGTATATCGGTACATATTATATGTGTATTGATGTAATATTTAATTTAAAAATAATTTTAGCATAAGCTACTAATTTCTAAAATGAAGAAATATTTAATTATATTTGTAATAAAATAATATTTAAATTAACAACAAAATCTTAACATATTGTTTGGAAAATAACCACGCGAAAATATGATTGAGTGCATATTTATATAAAAACATAGATAAAGTAAAATTACGTTGAACGATCGAAAGTGATTACCTACGTAAATGTCATTATAAAAATCCATTTGTGTATTTTTATACAAATGAATTACACGATTTCGTCCGATATTGCAAATGTATTATTTTGATCGTAATCATCGTTGATGGCACTAAAGAGCCCCCAATAAATTCCCGACAAAATGAAGAAATTATCGCATAACACACGTCAACTATCAAATAGTTATTAGTACTGTGGCAAATGCACGAGAGCCAATGAAACTGCGAAAATATACATGTACATGTGTATAGAGATTGTCAAAAGAAGTGTAAAATGGCAGTACACACGCGAACGTGTCATTAACTCGGTACGGTTGCATGTGCAACTTTGCACTTGCAACTGGAAAAAAATCCTAAAATTGCATAGCCATTAAATGATCGATATCGAGACGGTGCTGCAGCAGGAAAATCCAACCCTAGGTAATACATTTTACATTGCAAAATTGCATGATGGGAAAGTGTTAAGGTGAGAACTAATCAACATATATGTAGGGTGAGGGGATTACTAACGAAAAATTGTTTTCTTTTTTTTTCAACTCACAATCTTTCGATATAAGCATATCTCCGTATATGTAGATATATGTACGTAATCTATTTTCTATAAAATTGAAAAAAAAGCCAGTGTAAATCAATTGTTTGATTTATTTACGATAATGTAGAAACAAGCTCACAATGAAACGTGAATAATGGGTGTCGTGTTTTCTTGTAGAATAACGAGCATCCTTGTCGGTATGATCGCGTGTCCTTTACAAAACAATCTCTTGCGTATATATCCCGACGCATTTTATTGAGAAAGGAAGGGGGTGTTGGGTGGGTGAGTTTTGAAACAACCCCTGTAATTGTTCTACGGGGACCGTTCAAGGAAAATGTTCGTGCGTTTAAATCTTATGATTTATTGACGCCCTGGCGCCATGTTGCGTGATGATACACCGACGATAAAAAACGAAAAGTAAAATATTAGTTGTTCACAACCCCTGACTTAATTTAATTAAGGACGTTTTATGCTCTGACGCGTTCCAAAAAGGCGGTTAAGTGTTCAATTACAAAGTGGCCTCCGTTACCCTTTCAATGACTTGTAATTTTAACCCGCAACTTGCGACTCGTTAAGAATTCCTATTGCCAAGTGTATAGACTCGCTTAGAAATAATATGCTATAATTGTATGCATATGTACCGAAATAACATAATCTAAGCCAATTATTTTAATATAAAAATTTTCATTAAAACTTTTTCAAACACAAATCTTTTTTTTAAGTCCCTTTTTGCTTAAAATCTGAACGACGTAACATTATTTTGAATAAATTTCTTTTACAGTCATTGCAATTCATAGAAGAGAAAATGTTTGAAATTTTGTTGCTATAAAATTTAAAAAAAAATGTTAAAAATTCGCCACAAATTTACAGTGATCAGTGGTGGCGTGTAAACTATAAATATGTACATTGAGAATTCACTAACTGCAAAAATTAAGACGAATAAGGCCTGTCGCACACACGGCCACTCGCCACCGCCACCGGTGGCAGCCACAAGCTGCGGAATGCATTTCTCATAGAGTTTGTATGGGATGGCCGCAAACACAACCACTCGCCACTCGCTTCACATTGGGGCAGTGGCGGGCTCTCGCAGCTAGTGGTCGCCACTCGCCACTTTTTCCCGCGAACACGGCGACGCGCCACTAGCCACTCGCCACTCGCCCATCAACGGTTTTCGACTGTTGTTCGACGGTTCGCGCTTTTGACAATGCGACGTCTTCGTATTGTCAACAGCGCGAAGAGTGCTTCCGAGTCGGAGTCCATATTTCAACTATACAAAAACACTACACTCTGAAGCGAAAAGTGGCCGCCACCGGTGGCCGAGCGCAGCCACCGGTGGCGGCCACCAGTGGCGAACACAAGTGGATGTGTTTGCGACAGGTCTAAAACGACCCTTTCACACCCGAATGCGATAAGTTAAGCTAGTTATCGCCTATAACTAGCTTCCTGAAGAACAAGGGATCGAGGAATCGGTGACCTTCAGAAGTGATCGTCAAAACTCGTGACTTTGGAGAGCTGATCCATATTAGCCTTTTGTATGGAAATATATCTGCTTCACGTGTTCAGAACACTGTTCTCTTTCTCTTTCGTTGGTTTTTGTATGACCTTATTGTATTGAGAATTTTTCAATAGGAGCGTATAGCAAAAACGCACACTCGAAAAAAATATTTGACGCACCAGGCTCGGCACGAATAATTGTACATATGTATATATTTACTAGTTTTCTACCAAATGTTTCATCTATGTAGAATACCCATAACTTCTTGGGAATACCCGCTCATTTTTTTGTGATTTTCCTTTATTTTACTGCTAACAAATTGATAAAAATTTGTTAATTTTTATTTGGAGGTTCACCGCATCAGCCTTCTTTAGTATGAGCCGCCCCTGTTGTAAATCCACTATTGCTCATAATATGATTACAAAATAGATTGTTGATCACGAAATCGTATTTAACTATTCACGTGGAATTAAAATGATTATGCTATACAGTTATACGAAAATATCTACCGCAAAGGAATGTATAATTTATAAAATATTTTCAACGAATGAAATCATATTTTTAAAAGAATTTTTGTCTCTGCTCGATAAATATGCTTGAAATCTGCAACATTCTAAAAATGTTTTCATATTTGAATTCTTCCAGTGTATACCGAGAGTCAGACAGACAACTTGAAAACTGCATTTAAGCTCGCCTCGTAAATTTTCCTCGAAGCATTTGAGTGTGGGAGAGGGAGATTTCGCACCACAACCACCCTAGGTCTTAAACCACCCTTCGGCAGAAGCTAAAAACGTGCAGCTTGCCGAAATGACAAGTCGCGGTTTTTGAACGTCTTCCAAGAAGATCCCCTTCGCCACTCTCTCCCAAGCGCTCAGTCCCACAGACCATAAAATGTCTGCCAACTACAATGTCTTCACTGCTTTTAGTGCCCTCGTCTCGTCCTTTAAATGCTTTATAAATTAAAATAAAAACACCACACCTTTCTTCATTCAATCTATGTACTAAAGTTGAAGTGTTTTTTGAAAATTATAGTGAATATGCAAAAAGCTTTCACGCGTATAATGTTAACATTGCATTTTTAAGCACACGTAAAATTCAGCAGAATGCTGTAGTGATGTAAAGTAGGATTTTGATAGTGTTGTTTACATTTTCGTCGGCAAAGTGGATGATTATGCAGAGTGCAACTTTGTACCTGCTGCACGCGATAATACTGCTATTACACTACATTTTTACAACTCAAATCTGTTAAAGCAAAACTATGATTAAAAATGCTATTAATTCCATTAACGTAACTTATTTTCCTATAGATTTCATTTCAGTACTATTTATCTACATATGTATGTACATATATAGAAATCGATGTTTGTCTATTTGTCTGTCACGTATGCGTTCCTATACCATTCAACCGATTGCGATGAAACTTACAGGAGTTATTGTGTGTATGCCCGCGATAGTTTTTGTAAAAAAAATCGCTCAAAAACGGGAACGGAAACGGCATTTCAACGCAATAATTTCAAATGTTTTCGCGTCGCCACTTGCGTTGTTAAGGTAAAATAAACAAACAATTGAATAATTTCAAATGTGTTTGCTGCCTGCGTTTTTCCGACAAATGGGAACGGGAATTGCATGCGTTATTGTGGCATTATAATGCATGCCGGGTTCAGCTACATAGTTAGATATAAAATAAAGTTATATTGAAAATGTTTGAAATATTTTTACCTATCAAAACGTGCCAACATGTATTATAAGATTAAAGTACATATGTATGTACATACTATATACATACATTGTACATATAATACAATAACGAATCCTCTCTAAGCGTTTAGTTTAAGAGAAAGTGAAAAAGCCTAAACAGTGACTATAATATTCTCTTTAATCTCACCCTAACAAAGCTCTCCATTGTTTCAATTTCAATTAAGCTGTGTCTCTTATATTTGCTATCGCAAGTTTTCCCAAACCGAAACTTTGACAATCCTCACCGCAGGAGAGGATCTCCCGCAAATCCTCGCGCCCTCCATCAAACAAGATTCGCCCAAATAATGCGTCCACTAAAAGTCAAGTTTCTTGTTATTCGCCCATCCCCTTTCCTACCCACCGCTCCCCATACCTACTACCTTCGTACAGCCTTTTTACTTTCATAAAAAAAAATAGGGAAAAGCATCTGGCGTCTGTACGTCCTCTCCCCCGACGTCGTTTTATATTCATACCGCAATAAGAACTGATCTCCTATAAAAAGGAAAACTTTCGGTGCCTCATTTTTCCCCCGAATTCGAGCGGCGGGGGAGGAGAGGGGAACACGAACGGACGGAAAAGCTGACACTCTCCGGAATTTTTCACCCCCGTTTCGTAATAACTGAGAGATTTTCTTAATTAAATCACGGGAGGTTATTTATTTGACCACGCTTTGAATCGTAGAGACTGAGTAATCCACTCCTCGTCGAGTTCGTTACACAGAATTTGTTTTTAATTTGTTCACTGTCGCACTAAATTATATTTTCACTTTTGTACGTTTTCAAAATGCTCTATAACGTTTTCAAAATGCTTTATAACGTTTTTAATTTAAATAATTTTGAACGTTTATCTAGAGATCCAGATCATTTTTACGTGCTTATATTAGCTTCACTAACAGTGTATGTACATACATATAGTATGTTACGGTGTATATTTCCAATTGTAATATATTCCAACTATAATTTTAGGTCACTCATATTCGAATACAATTCAACTAGTAAATTATATCTCAACAAGCGTAAATATACTTTCAACAATGTGCGTAAGTTGTAATATAACAGTTGAGTTTTGACAGCACTCATATTTTTACGAATGTTTTACAATTCAATAATGCGTTTATATTTGCTAGGTATAGCGAATAAAGATAATGAGTATCGTATTACGATTAATCTAAGAATATATTCAGAACAAAAATGTAACTTCCCAACGCAATTTAGTCAAGTGACGTTATCACGAAAACTCAACCTCTCCATCTAACCTGATACCAACTTATAGTTGACTCGGAATATATTCGTACTATGTAAATATATTTTTAGATGTAATATATTATTCGTCAAAATATATTAAATCTAAAAATACACTTCAATTATAAATAGCGGTAGTTGGTACCAGGTTAGATGGTATATATTCCAAATTACAACTGGAATTTTCTCTTCAACTGTAACACGTATGTACATGGCGCAATATTTTTGGTTCCAAATTCATTCATATTAATTAATTACTAACATGAGAGATACAAATGCTCTTAATATAAATCTAATTTCAATGATGAGCTTATTCACAAAGGTATTATAGCTCCCACTTTTCAAACACTTTTTTCAAAAAAATCACACAAATATACGTAATTAGTCCAAAGTTCTGTAATATGTTGGAGTGATGTTATTCATCATACCATTCACACATTAAATTTATTAGCTCACAGACGACGGATGCCGAGATTACAGTAAGTTTACATAATATGCGGGGAATGGGTTGTTTGGATCTTTGTCCCATAAAGCTGAAATGGAGGGCTCGACAGTGCGGCCATTGTTGAGGTTGTTGTCTTCATTGCGCTCCGGGGAGTGATTCTATCTTAAACATCAACCCAAGCAAAGTCTCGTATACCACAAGTTAAACTTACACATTGTACAATCACGCATTCGTAGACCTATTGGACTTGTGGTAAACACCCAGTCATTTAAGCGCTCCCTGTTGCGTGTTACGACGCATTCACTTATCTATGTACACGTCTTGTACTATGTAGCTTCGTTGGGATTAATATGGTAGCATTAGAATTAAAATAAAAGTAGATTCCCTTTAAACATAAGAGACAATGAAACGTAAAAGGATAAGTCTACTTTTACGATAGTAGAAGAAAAGTCCTTCAGAGATACTTTGTAAGATGTCTGCCTTAGATGGTCTAGGACCGTGGCCCGGGCATTGAAGTGCTCTGTACACAACCAGCATTCACACACATATGGAAAGAGCTTTAACGCTAGTCCGGAGGAAATAGGATATCGAATCTGTAGTTCGATGCGATTTGCATGAACACCGATCGCACGTGCCGATCCAATTTCACCTTTTAACGCTTATCGAATTCCTTTGGGTTTCGAAGGCACGTTCGTAAAATAGATGTCGTTTCTAGGATATGGACAAGAAGCACCGAGGATTGTAGAGCAGCCTTCCGATATGGTCGTGGCCAGGCATCAACCGGTAACTTTGCAGTGCAATGCTGAAGGAGAGCCGAAGCCGACTGTGAGATGGTTCAAGGATGGAGCAGCTCTAGTAGGCGGCGGGAGGAGGGAGGTCCTTCCTGCTGGAGGATTATTCTTTCTGAGAGCAAGTCATGCTAGACGTGATTCTGATGCTGGCGTATATTGGTGTGAAGCGTCTAACCATTACGGAACTGCGCGTAGTAGAAACGCTACACTTCAAGTTGCTAGTAAGTCCATTTCTTTTCGTGAAAACATTTTAACAATGTTGAATTTGTAATAATATTGAAATAATCTTTCAGTTTTACGCGAAGAATTTAGATTAGAACCAGCTGATACTAGATCCGCTGTTGGAGATACAGCATTGTTAGAATGCTCTCCTCCACGTGGTACTCCAGAACCGACTGTTTTTTGGAAGAAAAATGGACAAGTTATTGAACTAGAAGGCAATGATAGGTAGATTTATATATATACATATGTATATTAGTCACGTGTCTCATCTTAAAAGTCTTGATATCTCTATGTACATAAAAATAGTTTTGGATTATTGTTATCGACTTTTATTGGAAAATGGGCATATTCTATGCCAAAAAAATTACGTATATTAAATGTTTTGGCTATACTCTAATTATATAAGTTGAAATATATAGAAAACAGCGAGTTTTAGAATTTAGAAACACCTCTGGTTGTAAAGGATGTTCTGTATCATGGGGAATCCGTAAAACATAATATAAAAATTATTTGCACTGTTGCCAGCTCATTTAAGTTTGTGAAAATCGTAAATTTTACCGATTTTTGAGACGTAAGAAATGACCCTTAATGGTGGCATAAGTCCACTTTTCATTAAATATAATATTTTGCGTTTAACAAAATTTAAAAATACTTATAGCTTGTATGTTATACGTTTATTCTGCTTTTCCGTGATTCTAAACATATCGAATTAAAATAAGTGATAAAAAATTAGGAATGAAGTCAAACAGAAATAATGTTTTTAGAACTTAAAATTTGACTCCGCCATTTTCAAATATAACGGCTCTAATGATGTTAAAGGAATATCGATAATGGTCTGGAGACTGGTTAATACTGACGTTTAAGGTACGTGCGTCAGAGTTTCAGATTTTTTGGTACCTTAGCAACGTGACGAAACATCCTATTCGGTTTTTTTAATTTAAAATTATTTCATATACATGATGAGGTGACAAAAAAGAACTTCTCAAACTGAGCTTAAATTTTAAAAAAATCTTCGGAAATCGGTAAAATTTTTACATTAGTTTCACTTTGTTACAAACTTAAATGGACTGGCGATAATATATTTTTAAAATTACAAATATGTTTTATATTAGTTATAACAGATTCATCATGATACAGAACATTTTTTCCAATTAGAGGTTTTTCAAAATTCTAAAATTCGCTATTTCGATGTACCTTAATATACATACCTATGTACATAGTTACATCCAAACTTTTAATACTGATTCCGGTGATAATATGTAAGTCCGGATATTAAATTTTAGTCCAGATGAAAATATTGTATTGATACATTTTAGGATGTCTGTAGTGGACGGTGGAAATCTTGTTATACAAGATTTGAGAACATCAGATGATGCCCGCTATCAATGTATTGCTAAAAATGTTGTCGGAATAAGAGAATCGGCCATAGCTCGTTTAAAAGTTCACAGTAAGTTTTTCGCTATATTTATTAAGTGAAATAATTGTTCAGCTTATTCACGTTCAAATGTTTTGGTCGTTAGTCAAACCGTTCTTGATGTCGGGTCCGGAAGATACAACCATGCTGACCGGAAGTACGGTAACATTTGAGTGTCATGTCGGTGGTGACCCACTACCGGATGTACTGTGGCGTCGCACTGCGGACGGTGGAAACATGCCACTGGGAAGGGTAAATATCCTGGAGGATAGGAGCCTGCAGCTCAGTTCCATAACCCTTGAAGATCAAGGAGATTATATCTGCGAAGCCGATAACAATGTCGGTACAATATCCGCTTGGGGCACATTGACAGTTCATGGTAATTATTTTTACTACACTTACATATAACTGCATACATATGTATATACTAATATCATAAGTCTTACAAATATTAATATTTGTAGCAACGCCAATACTTCATATAAAACCAACTACGCAAACAGTAGAAGAAGGTGGCGATGTCAATTTCGAGTGCTTTGCAAAAGGATCTCCAAAACCAAAAGTACACTGGTCTATAGAAGGAAATAGATTACTTATACTACCAGGTACAACTAAGGGTAGATTTTCAGCGTCGTCTTCTAAAGATGGCGATTCCGTTCTCGTTATAAAAAATGCTACCAAAGAAGATTCAAACACTACGGTTGTTTGTTTGGCGATAAACTTAGCTGGATCGGCTATGGGAAAAGCCAGACTTATGGTCACTTCAGAGAATGAACGCCCGCCTCCAATTATAATAATTGGACCATCAAATCAGACCGTTTCACAAAAATCGATGGCTACCCTTTCGTGTAGTGCTGAAGGTAAGCCAAATCCGGTAATATCTTGGTATCACGATTCCACTCCGGTGAAACAAACGGAACGGATTCAAATAAAAGATGATGGCACGTTAACAATAAGGGACTTGGATGAAGCTGATAGTGGGTTGTTTACATGCGTTGCTTCGTCCAAAGCTGGAAAATCAGTATGGAGCTCTACACTCATGGTCGAGTCTGTTTCGCATCTTGTAAATCCATACGTAAGGACAGCGGATCCATCATTTCTACCCGGTCCACCAAGTAAACCAATCGTTAAAAACTCGACAGAATCCAGCGTCACATTGACCTGGTCTCAAAACAATAAAATAGGATCGTCATCTTTAGCCGGTTATCAAGTTGAAATAGTCGGTGGAGTTTACGATACGTGGACAGTAGTAGCGAGACGTCTTCAGCAATCTCTATATACCCAAGAAAATTTATCGCCAAATACCCGCTACTTATTCTTAATCCGAGCTGAAAATTTCCATGGCTTTTCCCCACCGAGTGAAGTATCAGAAGCCTTATATGTCGGAGATGAAGTCGACGAATTCTCTTTTAAAAGACACGGTGAATTATCACTCATGGTCGAAGCAAGAGCGAGCCTTCAAAGGGAAGAAATCGTTCGTTTGACGGAAGCCATTGCCGTGGATTCAACATCCATTAAACTCGTGTGGAAGGTTGTTATATTTATTCATATTCAATTTATCTATTGTGATAATACAACCGCAGTATTTTTATGTAATCTTATAACGTTTCAGACGCTAAATCCGATCTATTTAGAAGGATATTATATTTACTTTCGTCCTCAAAGCAACGTTAATCCTTTGAACAATGAATACAAAGTGATATCTGTACTACATTCTGGAGATACTTCGGCTTTTGAGATAAACGATTTAATGAAATATACCGAGTACGAATTTTTCCTCCTGCCATTTTATAGAGATATAGAGGGAAAACCTTCAAATTTAAGGATCACAAAAACCTTAGAAGATGGTAAGATTATTAATTATCATTCATTTTTTTAATTCACACATACTACATACAATTAGAGATAAAATTGAGTAAATAAATACAAAGCGTTTTTGAATTCCAATATATAAAATTTACTTTTTAATTAATTAAATAAGTTCGAATGTTAAAAGCGAGTTATTCTTTAAAGTACGTTTATTAAGGCAAATAAAAACACACCCTTATAAATTCTTGGCTATATTCCATCGCGTGTCGTTCACATTACAGCGAATCATGAAAATATAAGATATGCATGTAATACACACAACCTACCTAGCGGAGTTTTATCATTATTGAAACCCTAATTAAATTTAACGATTCAGTTCCTGATGCTGCTCCAATTAACCTGGAAGCGTCTCTCATCAACTCGACGTCCGTGTACGTGAAGTGGAAACCACCCCCTGAGGCCAGTCAAAATGGAGTCATACAGTACTACAGGGTGGTTGTGAGAGAGCAGAACGACGAGTCACAGGTCGTTCACAACGCGACCGTGTCGTGGCTGGGACTGGGCCCCGGGGCCCCCTTGGGGGCCACAGTGGTAGGGCTGCGCCCCTCCTCCACTTACTTATTGCAGTTGGCCGCGGCTACAGCAGTGGGGGAGGGTCCCTATTCACCCCCTGCCACCCTAATGCTCCAACATCCGGACTCGAGTTACAAGCTGCTAAATCATCAAACAAGGTACGCATTATGTTTTATAACAATTGGATAAAATACCTGGCATTCATTGAGTAGCTCGGAAACATTTTTTTTATTCATTGCTTATAACCGTCAGTAACCGGATCGTAACTAAAATATAATTTGCCTTTACGAAAACATTACATATATAGATGATTTGAAATTAACGTTTATACGATATAAATTTACAATTCGCTTCAAAAGGCCGCATATACCTACATTTTTTATTTCTATAGCTTAATGATAACATTTCAGGTGAAACAAATTCTATCCTTAAATATCTGAAAACATTTTTTTAGGATAAATTTCTATAAAGCTTCTCATTTTTTATTTCTACAAACCACTTTTCAAATCATATGAAAATGTATTTTTTGATATCAGGCATAACTTGGATCACGACCTTCATTCTGCCGTATCAAGCGATTTGCTGACAGAGACATGGTTTTTATCTCTTTTGGGAATGATGTTAACAGTAATGACTTTATTGTTTGCTGCCATGTTGATCGTAAGACGTAGGCATTTAATGATGAAAGAAAACCCACTACCAAATCTCTACGGTATGCATATTCGGATCTAAAATAATATTTTATCTCCGAAATTGAACACTCATTAATTTGTATGTAATTTATTCGAATAGATTCAAGATCTACTGGTAAAAATTTAGTAAGCATAAAAGCCGCTATGAGTCTGCAGCACCCAATATCAAATGGTTGCAAGCAGGGGAGCAATATAAAGACCGACTCCCTATTGTGGGTCAAGAATAGGTCCGAAAAGGAACCGTATGGTATGCCAGAGTACAACCAGGTGATTGGAGCACCTACCCAGCTGCCTGATTACGACAAAATCAACAATCAAAATATGCCAGACTACGCTGAAGTAGATGCTTCTATGATAACTTTTAGAAAAACTAGCTACGATGACACAGATACGTCTCCTGCAGCTTACGCGTCGGTTACATTGGTTCCGAGTCCAGGAAACAACTCTGAAGTTCCGGTATGTAATTCATTTTTCAGATAGCTGATTATTTCTTTTTCATTTGTTGTATTTTACAAAGGCTATGCATTGTTATAGGAATGGGCAAACTTTTACTTGAAGGACAACTTTGCAAAAAAGAACAACAATGACGTAGAAGAAGACTTGTATCCGGCTAGCAACGGCGGTTATTTCAATCGCAACGTCTTCAACGACTCCTACTTTTCTAATCCGAATTCTAACATATCAAAGTTTTCCAACGTTTCCCGTCCAAACGATAAATCAAATTTATCGTTGCATAGCGAAAACAACGCGCCCACTAAATCCGGAGTGGTTGCCAAGGAACACTCTTTTTCTTTGCCGCAAAATCGATTAGGTACCGTAAGAAGGCATCAGAAATTACGTTTGGCTAAATTTGAACCTCAAGAAGTAATAACTAGTAATGATGTCGGAAGTAGCGTAAGTGTTACGAATGATACATATCATGGTATGAGGATGCACGAGAACCCTACCTTCGAGCTGCCGAAGAAAGGTGAGTGCGTTAAGGAGGAAGGTGAAAATTTTTCAATCAAGCCTATGAAACTGTTACATCACCACTACTCTCGCCCGACGAATTCGAGAACTTCCCCCATAGAACAGAACAATAGCCACGTTTTCACCTCATTTAAATCCAGGTACAAAGATCCAGAATATCACGCGTCGACCAGGAGCGAGCCTGGAGCCGAAGCTTGAAATTATTAAAGTTGCCACAATTCAGCCAAATATTAGATTGTAAGTTGAGTGATTTTGTAGATACGCGAATGTACATACTAGGTTTACGTATTGTAGATATGAAAGGTTGTTGCGCAATAATCAAAGGTGATAATAGTGTTAATTCGAGGCTAAATTTTGCCAAAAATATTATGTGTATTAAAAACGACGTGCTTAACTTCTAAACAGTTATTTTGTATATAAACAGCTTACATACATATATCCATTATCGTACATATCCAATAAAGAACTTTTATACATACATATATTATTATTACTACTATTATTATTATTGTGTATATTTTAAATATTTAATAAAATATACATTTTTTATATAAAATAATAATGTCTTTCATTTATCGAACCAATACAATATTTCCTATCGATTTCGTTGTCAGCGTTTTAATGAAAATACGTCAAAATTTTAGTATTTGATCAAAGAATCACAACAAAGAATTCTCGGAATTTTTTGCCGACATAGAAGTTTTTTGCTCTTAAAGGAGTATAAATTTAATTTCGTTAGATGAATACTGATTGACGTCTTTTGATTAAAACTTCTCCTTCAAAGATTTCCAACGAAAGGTAGAGGGAATTTGATTGAGATTAAATATTAATGAGAACATCCATCTAATTTATTATCGGAATAACAAAAAGTTCTAAAACTTGGAATAATTTATGAAATTAATCGTCCTTTATATATAAATCGCAGCAATTAATCAAAATATCCACTGAGGATTTACGCCAATATGAATTGATTAGAAAGATAATAAGTTCGCATCCCTATGGAAATCTGATTTTCCTATAAATAATCCTCTTAATAATAATCAATCAAATAGATTGGGGCAAATATCGCTTGATAAGATACGACGAAGAGATTCACTTATGATTAAATAAAAATACGACGGAGATATGCAAAACTGTTTTATTTGCCGCTTAGAAATTGAAACATGCAGTTACACATCAGACATGTTGTATTCCAGGTCGCGCATACGAGAAATGCAACGGTCTTATGCAATTTTCTTTAGTGCAGCTGTGTGAAATTGGAATCACACGGTACTACGAGTCAGTTGAATACCCAAGAGAAGGAGGTGTACTTAAATTCACCGGTAAAACACTTAATGAAAAGTTCTATCTAACTATCGTTCTCTCAATTATCAATATTAAATTAAAACAATGGAAAAATGCTGTTTAATGGTACAAAAAAAATTTGTTACAAAAATAAAAATCGATTGATATTTCTAACATGATACATATGAATGTAAATAATAGAAGAGTTTTATCATAATTCACATCGAACATTATGTAGTGTAAATTGACATTTTCATCTATAGCGAAGAAAAATCACTCTAAAAGTTAACCATTTCAGCATCATAGGCACTTTAACCGGCACATCATATTCGGGTGTCTGCGTGGAATGTGAGCATACAAAGGCTAATTTGATTGCATTGTAATCCATTAAGTCAATTAACGTGCAACGCGCAGGCTCTCCACAAAGTGTACCGGCATGCCTCAAAGTGAAAGCTTCGGCATATGTTCATGTTGGGTTGGCACTCTGTTGCGTCCAAACCTCAGGATAGACATACAACATTTACTAAATCCACATACATACATACATATATGCATACATACGTTTAATGGAAATCCTACTCACGTATTTATTTTCAGGTAATATTGAACTTAACTTGCTACATACATACATATGTAGGTATATACAGTTTTTTACGCGAACATGGCTTGAGTCCAAATAAATTTTTAATTGTTTTCATAGCCGGGTAGTGTTAATTTCCAACTAATACATTTGAAACTAAAGATCAAGTTCAGTTTTTGGCATGGTTTAATAATCGTCACAAAACAGCTAATTTTATCATAAAATTTCAACGTACTTTTAATATCATATCAATATATCACAATCATATCAATGCCAGTTGTTGATAATTATTATTATAACGACATTTGAATTTTAGATTGGTTGTAAAAAAACATGGGTACATATATCAAATAACAACAACAACAAATTTTGGGTTTTCGACTTTCAGTTTATTTAGTTTTTGTTTTAGTATACAATATATCATCACCTGAAGAAAAAGACCGATCAATGTTTTTTTGTCAGTGATGATGTATGAATGTGAAATTTGAACATTGAACGTCAAGATGCTACACAAAGTCCAATGCACTCAAAGAAGTATGGAACGCTGTATCTTGGTATAACGAAGAAAGACAGTAAGCGGAATACGTGGGTGAGAAGTATGACAAGGGTAGTGGATATAATGGATAGAGTGAAGAGATTGAAATAGCAATGGGGCCCACCTGGCTAGAGGAATGGATGAAAGGTGGACAAAAGAAGTGCTAGAATGGTACCCGAGAGAATGCAAAAGGGTAAAAAAAAGACCGCAGGAACACGCGAACATCTCATACCAAATATTTTACTAATTTCATCCACCCATCTCCTCTGTGATTTTCCTTGCACTCTTTTACATTCTCTCCCATTGTAACATTCGACCACTTATTTCATCTATCCATAGTCCGTTCTTCTAGAAATATGAAAACGTTGTTTATATCAGTTATTACTTCGTCTATAATGAAAAATATCTATAATATTGTATACTACTAATCGCCCGTTAATACTCGTATATAAAAAAAAAGAAAGTATAGTAAATGAAACCCCTAAAAAAGTAAAATAGATGATACTAGTCGACTCTTCAATTTTTTTTATTTTCCCTATAGTTTCTATATTATACATTCCTTGTGAATGAAATATCTATTTGTTTATGAAAAAATCCATATCAACTCTTGCTGTATACTTATTGGTTTATTTTCCATTAAATTTATTTGTGTGTGTGTGTGTATGTATAGTTGAAGAATTATTTCTATAGAGGGAGTGGAGCCCTTACAACCCCTTTTGCGTGGTAAATTAAACTTTTCAAGTGGCATCCGGCTGACTCATTCGACTTGTTGAGATTTTAATAAAACCAGTCTCACATAGTCAATGATCACCATAGTTAAACGGCTTCCGGTCAATCGTGAAACTGAGTAGGTACCCCTTTCATGTGGTAGCCCTTTGACGTGTGTTGCTTTTGTGCATCAATATTGATATCGAGCTCGTTCAACGGATATTGTTAATCATTTTTCAATGTTCTCGCCCTAGGGGCGCAGTTCGTTCAATGCGAATCTTGATAAGTGCACAACAATACACGAGTATGCAAGCATCTGTGTGAAACGTTAGGGTTCCAAATCTTTTTAATTATGATTTTGAGTTGATTTTTACAGTTGGCGTTGGCACCTTTACCATAAGTATACATAATATGGTTGTCACATGTGATGAAAGTGAAACTCAAACATATACGAGTGATCGTAAGGAAGTTTTCTTCCCGAATGACGCAATATTTCGGCGATGACACTCCGAAGTCTCCGATGATAAATTGAAATTTTTCCGACGGTGGAAAATGTACAAAATTTAGATTGGCTTCGAGGTTTCGGCTTAGCCGCACTCGAGTGCGTATCCCACGGCGATTGTCGGGGAAACAAAGCGTGGAAACGCGGGAACGAAAAAATGATGGATGAGGCCCCCGGCCATAAATAATTCATACGTTTACTTTTCAAATATAAATCTCCGAAGGATTCGCCGACGGAGCTTTTCACCGGAGCTTTGACACCGTTGCATTACGCGAACGGAAAGTTGCCAAAGTATTAGAGGCAGTAGAACTTTCGCCCGTGAATTAATATCGCCAGCCGCCTCCTACCCTCCCGAATACCGAAACAATGGGATTCCGTCGGATTCCAGCTCCAGATTAAATTTAATGCCTTGTTTAATATAAATACGGGACGATCTAGATGTGCGCTTCTTTAAGGTTTATCCCGAGCGGCAACTTTCCTCTAAACGCGAAAAATCTTCTATCCGACAAAACCTATTATATAATTGAATTTAACACTAAATAACAATTGAGTGAAGAACATTAGATTCTGATAATCCCTTCTTTCTCTTTGTCTCCCATTCTATAATTTTCTCTTTCAATGCATAGTATTCACATTTCAAATTCATCTTTTTTTATAAACCTCCTTTACGTTTCACTTACGATTACAATTCAGGAAAAAATTTGCCTCTTATCCGATCGTTTTCATACTTTGCCATATTGCTCATTTTGGTCATCAATATAAGTAAATGGATTCTCCGCCATTACGATCGAGATAAAATATCGTTTAAGACGCGTTTTAAGTTTGCAAATTTGAAATCTGGGTGACGTCTATGTAGTCTTTAGTTTTATACATAGTATCAAAATAATAATTTATTGTGATTGATGATCAATATCCTTCTTATCACACATAAAACATGACGTCATATAATACACATTATTTAATGAATTGCAGGGCACTGGTTACATTTCGAGAAATGTAATAGGTATCTAAATTCTAACTTAACAATTTGAAAAACATATGATATCACTAGGGATTGCAATATTGGTATACCGGTATAATATTGATGGCCATTGGTAATTTTCCAATTTACAGGTTATTACCGAATATTATTTTATCATGAATTAAGTATGTACATATACAGGCATTTTATTGCATTAAAAAATATATAAATGGCGTATTGTGGATTAGGTTGTTTGTAATTTGTTTATTTTCAGTATTAAATATCCAAAAATACGCATTGGTAAGAGTGACGATGCTGATGCCTGCTTAATAGTAGCAACAAGGACTAACTAAAATGTAATTAATGCGATCAGACGGTTGTTTCAATTACTATCAAAACTTTCAAATGGTCCAAAATTTAAATATATAAATATGATTGGTTGAAACATAAAAATATTAATTATTACGAATGGACTACATATTTATATGACGTTATTCACATGACATTTATCTTTATTGATTTATGATTCAATTCAGTTTAACCTTTTTAGGAAAAGTAACCACATATATGTAGTTATCCAATCCATGGTTTTTTTTCATTACCGATACATACCGGTATACCAGAAGTGGGAAAATTTGTTAACCGTTTACCTGTAAATGAAATTTGACGGTAAATTGTAATCCCTAGTTATCACTTCTTATGTTACCAACACTTGAATACCGTGTTGGTAACATAAGAATGTGATATACTCCCAAATCTGAATACTGATTTATTTCAGTTAGTTACAGATTTTTTTTTTGATTTTTAAATGCTTTTTATTATTACGAAATTATGTTCACAATACATCTTATATCTATTCTAATAACTACTGATCTACTGATCATTTTCTATTTTACAATTTAATTTAATTTGGTTAGTAATCATAGTATTAAATTATTCTAATTTTAATCTACAGCATAATAGGAAAAAAACCTCAAAAACCTATTTACAATCCTTATAGTACATACAGATGTATATATACATATAAAGGTAAAACCTACATTCTTAAATTTTTCATTATTATTTAATAATCCAACGATATGTTCTTTGTGGTTTTATTCTAAACTGTATATGTATGTACATGGAATCTCCTAACATCTACATATTTAGATCTTATATAAGTGAGTGAAGAGATTGAAATGCCAATGGGCGGATCACGTAGCTAGAAGAATCAATGAAAGATGGACAAAAAAGTGCTGGAATGGTACCCAAGAGAATGTAAAAGGGTGAAAGGAAGGCCAGGCTGCAAGGATGATAGGTAGAGAAAATTAAAAAAAATGTTTTCTGTGAGATGAATGACAGTTGCGCAAAATAGAGACGAATGGAAGCGCATTTACCATCCAACAGTGGATGGTTAACGGTTGTAAATGATTTATTTATCTAAGTGTGCTAGAACTTATAGTTAAATTATTTACTTTAAATTTTGCTTTGGGACCTTATTCGTATTTTAAGCACAATGTATTGTATTTCTGTCACACGTACTTATTATATTATTACTATTATATTTTCAGGATAAATATATGTACATATATGTAAATATATTATAAATATGTTTTTCTCTTTAGCATGACGAATCACATAAAATTGAACCATACAGAAATATGAGGTGACTCTATCGCTTCATATGATGGTTAAAAACACATATATATATACTACCAGAGTATATATTATACTACATAAGTACTCAACCTTTACATACAATATAATAAAGGGACTATCATTGGAAACACTATCACACAAATATTGATGCAATACTTCGGCACGTCCTGTTTACAATTTCTAATTTAAAATTTATACTTGCGAACGGAGGAGTATCAACATAGTTCATACAATGGATACACGGCACGGCCACTTCTATTCTTCTTCAGAGCACACGCACGCCTCAAAGTGTTCAAATAAAAGTGACTTATGTGCCATGAAAGCTTCTCACCTTCATCACCATGAGAGTGTGACGTTCAATGGTAAATATTGGCACGGGTCCCTATCGCCACGACATAAACAAAGCCGCCGTGTCTACGCCATGAATAAAATAATCGTAAAACATCGACGGCAAAGCCATACTTCTATAACAGACGTGACATCGACGAGTGCGATCTATCAATACGGAACGTCATGAATTCGCGATAGCAATTTCATAATATACGATCGAAATATTCGACGAATGGAAGAGGCGTGGATGCATTAGAGAAATTAAATTTTAATTTTACGCGAGAAAAGATTTTGCGATTATGCTAGTACATCGTTAGGGTGTTACACCGTTGCACTTTCCCCCTAGGAATAAATGTATGATAATGTGCCATGGGGGTAGTGTATGGGGCAGTGGCTGGGGCGACCCAGTGACACAGTCAAACGCAGATGATTCTACATTTATTTATAGTGGACATCCCTCTCCCTTCGAATACATATATCATTTACCCAAATGAAGAGGGGGGTTTCGATAAGTGCAGCGAGAAGGGTGACCACACTTCTTACTTTGTAAAAAAAAATTAAGCCCCTCGTGACAAAGAAAGCCGATGAAAATAGTGGCGCGAGCAAACATAGTCAGTGTGATTTAATTTACTTTGATTTATGCGTAAAAATAAGTGTCACTTTAAAATAATACTTCATAAATTGAAATTTATTATGTAATGTTAATATTTGCGAGTGTAATATATGAAATGCTTTAATTTAATAAAATCATAATAGCGTGAATGTTCTTCATAGTACACATATCTATGGTCATGAATATGTACATATATTCATATATAAATTCAGACAATTTAATAAAAGATCAACTGATTTATCTAAATTTTATTTAATAGTTCGGTAGATATTATTGTTATCAAATTTAATATGTTCCTTTTATAAATTAAAAATAAAATCGATACAATTCAGACAGTGGCATAGCTTGGTGGTTACGTTAATGCTAACCATCGAGAGGTTGCCAGGTTCGATCCTGTGGGTTGACCTCGATTGAAAAGAATTTATTCCGAGTTTTATCTGTAGCGCTGCTGGTCATACTTTAACTCCAAGTTGATCGTTTAATATCAGAGTTTGCCAGTTCATCTGATTTCATCTTTGAAACGGTTCCTCATCAAGTTGACAAAACCATCCTATCTACTATGACACCACTATTTGAATATGATTTCAAAATTTGTAATCTATAAATTTATATATAATTTTTTTAAGCTTAATACCATATATGTATATGTATTGCTCAGCGGCTACCTGAAAAATGGCGTCATGGGATAATATAATTGAATCTTCGGCTAAACCGTCTTTCTCGAATGTAAATAAATAAATACGAACAGCAAAACCATCGAACTATTTGAGAAATCTGTACTGTTCGTAGTTAACGGCACTTTGGAACCTATCAAAGATCATACGGTTAGAACTATTTGAGAAATCTGTACTGTTCATAGTTAAACGCACTTTGGAACCTATTAAAGATCATACGATTAGAATATGTATCGGATAAATTTTTTCGATAAATATAATCAAATGCACTTTTAGAGTATTTCAACGGTTGAATTTCGGTCACCCTAAATAAGAGCAGAATACGTTGAAATTTAGTCGAAATTGTCAATTATTGTGCCGGATGTGGGGATTTGGCGGCATTGGAAATCCATTTGAACACAATGCTGCGAACGTACAATGGCATTAAGGAGATAAGCTTCTATTGTGAGGTAATGAGCGACCCAACTATTTACCCCGCCGATTTCAACCGAATCGAACGTGTGAGAATATTGTTTTTATTTGCATATTCGGTTTCGTTTCAAAGAAGAAATCTGCCGTTTTATAGTAATGCGTGCCGCACACATAAACTTCGATGGAGTGTGACACTTGTTACCCCTAATGGTTTTGCCGTCTGCAACTAACAGCATCCCCGGGGATCGAATGATTCCCCCGAGATTATTATGTAGCCCCTAAAAATATTACCGGCTTAAGACCGCCCCAATATATTATGATAATTGTATAAGATAAAATGATTTATATGTCGAATCGTTTGGAGCGGACACAACGAGGAAACTCTAATTAATAAAAGTACACTTATGTATATATATTTGGGGTAAAAATGAAATAATTAATTATGGTTAGCTAAATTCGAGAGAGAAGTTTAAATAATTTTACACGCATAAACTAACCAATGAATCATCTTAAAATTTAATTAGTCAGGCATATTGTTGTGAGGATTGATTAGCATTATTTAAATAACTTTAATCAAAAGTCTACATTTGGGAATTTCAATTTATCATTGAAAAAACTAACATGTTAATCAAAAACAAACAAGCTTTGTTTTGCGGCTAACAATAATTTTTCAAACAAATTTAATTAAAGTTACGTTAATTTAAAAAGTCTGGAAAATTGCGGTAAATTAAAACGAAAATATTTGTTTTTGGTTTAACAACTAATTTCAATTTATTAATTTAATTGTACTAAGGCTTCTATTAAACGAAAAAAAAAAAACACAAATAAATTATTCTTATTGGTACATAGTTAATTTATAAATATTTGAATTTTACCAGTCAATTAGGAGTAAATTTACCTTTGATTCTATTATATGGGAATATAATAATTAAAATTAAGATAATTTAAAGCAACAGCTAACAATATAAAATAATTTAATATTAGATTACACCCGAAATCAAATATTATCCAATTAAGTTAAGCTGCGTCCAAAATGCAATTATAATGTGCGAGTATTTAGCCGCTTATATATAATTTAGCTACTGTACTTCTTACACGTGTTCAAAACACAACGCTTTTAATTGCCCATAATAAATTGCAAAAGCCAACTAATATTCCCTCTAACTGCTTTACGTTCGGTTAAATATAACCACGGTTCTACTAAAACCGGACATCAGCAAAATTAACTGTTCAAGCGTTTACTTTACATTTAATAATTTACCGTCGAGCCAATTAACACGTTGCTGCAGCATCAGTAGGAATATATTAAACATGCAATAAGTGCATCAGTGCTTTATTCAATGAAATTGAACGCATTTGTGCTGATCCATTCGATACCACCCTAATTGGATGCAATCGTTTGCATTGGGTAACTCAAGTTGCAAGCCTAACTTGCATTTTCGACTTGCAGAAGCCACCTAACGATGTTGCAAGCAATATATACCCCTCTTCCTTGCAGGCCAGGATTTCAAAAGAGCGATCGTTCGTTTTTACCTTTAATTGGGCCCTCTGGGAGCTTGACACGCGCAAAAAAGCAAAACCATCATTAGCGTTCGATTCGGATGATAAAACGCGACGCTCGCACGCCAAAGTTTGAGCGCAAATGGCGATGGCCCCGGATGTTTTTCGGGTTTGCAATGTCAATATTGAAATTTGCCAGGGCTCCGGTACTATTTTGGATTAATTGTATTTACACTGCTTTGGCTTGCTAGTCCACCAACATCAAAGGCAGAAGTGGGACGCTCTGTAAGCGGACAGAATAAGCGTGCGGTCGAATTAAAGGGAAAAAATTACGGTCGAGGTCGATTCTAGAACAACTCCTACCATCAAACGGATCCAAATAACCACAAGTATAACAGTTTTGTTGTTATTTATAATATTATTAGTTATTACAAGCACCCCACAGAAAGGTATGTGTATACTTTATTTTTGTGCACTATTTTGAGAAAACGATCGAAATTGTAAAAAAATATCCATACATAAGTACTACATAGATAAAATACAATAAAAGCAATACATTTTTACGAGCGCTCTTTAATAAGTTTGAAATATTATAGAATATAAAATAAACTTCGAATGACTAATGAAATTGCGCGTATAAAAAAATATTCATGTTGGTTAGTTCCATTGGAGATAACTAAATTAATGTATGTATCAATGATCTCTTATAAATGTTTTGATTCGGCAAAGAAAACTCATTCATAAAAAAACTAAATAACTGAATAAATCAATAAAGTTACTTTATCTGGAAAAATAACACGTGTTCCACAGCTACGACATAACACTGAATCACTGAGTGTGAAACTGTTTGATAAAAAATAATTACATCAACGAAATTTAAGATGAAATTGCCGGGAAAAATTGTATTAATTTATGTATTAACGGTATTGAATCAGATTTAAATCAAAATTTCTGATAAATTCTTGAATTAAATATTTATTTATTTAAAAAATATTTGATGATGATTAAAAAATTATACGTTTTTGCAAATGCATAATTATCTAGATATTAGAAAAGAAAGCGCACCCTTTTCATATTTACGGTGCAATATATAATTACACGAGCTTTCGCCGGATAAGAATAAAGCTTATGTTGATCTATTGTAAAGCTAATTCTTGGGCGTTTATCACGAGGCCGTTGCTCTTTAAATTAATTTAAGAGCGCTTTTGTAGCAGAATGCTTACCCTAGTATTTTCTTAGCAAACACCGAGTGAAATGAAAAATTTTCAGGCAAATTTCCTCGGCGGGCCGAGCTCGCAAAATGGGCAATTCATTCGCATTGTTTCAAAGCTTTTCCACTTCCCCGAACCTTCCCACTATTAATATAGGTATTAAGCTGTTTTATATTAAGTCTGTTTTGGTGCCTGGTACGCGAAATATTAGTTTTTCATTCGAAAAATGGCAAAAGGGCTGTCTCTCTCTGCCGCAACTCGATACTCAATTTAATAACGTCGATTTAACCACAATGACGATTCTTTAGTCCACAATCAGATTTCGTCGGAATTGTGTCGCAACTTCGGCCAGTTAATTGAAAATTAAATGGCACACAAACTCGTCCACAACTGGGTCGTGCAAAACTTTCACCGGGGAAACTTTTGTAGCGATTGTGTTTGCATTATGAGTCGTTTCACGAAACTAAACTTTTGTCAATGGTCTTTTGATATTGGTTATGTTTTATGCTTCTATTTGATTTCTATGGAAGTTCTTCCATACAAAAGTGAAAGTTTGACCCGACTAACACTAATTTTAACTACAGCGATTACAAATTATTGGATTTGACAGGTGAACTTAAATTTACTTAAATTTTTGTATCATTTAAATTTCTATATAAAAATTCAACCAGTGCTTTATAGATTTACATTAAATTTATCCTTAATTTTATATTAAATCACGTGTATGAAGATGTTGGTTTGTAATAGCATACATACATATGTACAGTGCCGGATTTATCCTATAGGCTGATTAGGCTTCAGAATATAGGGGGCATCCAGCCAAGGTGTATCAAATATGTGAACATTGAAAATTTGATCAGTTAAAAAAAGCTTTAAAAAAGTTACTTGATGCATTGTTATTTTTGTTCGCTTCGATACACCTTTCTCGGATACATTTAGTAAGTATACAGATTCTATTCCGACAAGAAATGGGAATTTACGTTCAGGCAATGTCATTATTTATGAAATCGGAGAACGGTTTATGACTCATAAGCCGTTCTCCGACTTCATAAACTGAAAAAATCCGAATTTTTCTTTTGTAAAAAATAATTTTTCTCTAATATTTTTTTGCTAATATGAAACACGTGTTGAAAGAAAAGATTTTTATTTTTCGGTTTAATTTCATTTCACGATAATTTCGTTCTCAACTTGGTTTGGTTTCGTTACTTTATCATAGCTAATATAGTTAAAAACACTTTTTATACTTTAGTGGTTTCGTTAATTTTGTGCTAAAATCTTCATTTCGAAGAATTCACGGTAAGTTCATATATATTTTTTAATTTGTAAATTCTAAAATTTATTCAACAAATATATACATATGTATTACATTTTCATAACTATAATTGGTTGTAACACGTATAGTGATTAACATAAATAATGATCGTTATATATGTTTTAATAAAGTGAGAATAGGGGTTGGAGGGGCCTCGTTAGTGGAATTGCCTAGGACCTATTTTTATCTAAATCCGGTCCTGCATATGTACAAAGTGGTCTTAAAATAAATACACAAGTAGCTGGCATGATCGAGTTAGCACCCTTAGTTAAACGAATGAAAATTCTTAAGTTTCACGGAAAACACTACTAGACATTTGGAAGGTAAATGCAAAGGATGAGTGTTTTAAAATATTAATGGCATAGAAAAAGATGCAGAAAAAAAGAAAAAAAGTAGAGTGGACATTGGACGGGTGACCTAAAGAAAATGTACAGAATACCGTGGATAAAGGTTGCGCTCGGAATAGAAGATGATTGGAAAAGCATTCATTCATAAGTGGATGGTGAAAGGCTGATTACGATGAAGCTAAGTATCTACCTGGGTCATTGAATATGTAATGAAATAAAATCACATATAACTTATATCAGAATAAAGTCAGGGTCAGGATATTTTTCTAAGAAAATAGCGATCATTAAAAATTGATATGTTTATGCTGAAAATCTACACTTCACCGCATATAAAAGTGGTATCTGATTTCACACATTGGATTGATTTCCGGTACAATGAACTCATGTCTGGGTGTTGCAAAAGCTTCTCAGGTATGCAATAACACCGGTATTCGGGTCGGCCAGGCGCGAGCTACAGCTATGCAGGAATTTCTGTCGAAACCACACACATATCTAGCTTCCGCAAGCGTGGAACCCGTCCCGCCATTTATTGCTACAACAATAAAATGTACATTTGTCATAAATCATCGAAAATATCGAGAAAATGTAACACCTATGGTTTTATCATATTTTTACATGATATTTCATACGTACGGATATTTTTCAAAGTTGCTCGGGAAACGACGATGACGACGTGGTTGAGTTTTAAATTAGCGTATTATTTTAATGTGTGTGCACATAACGAGAAGTCAGTGTATGTGGAAGAAGTTCCCCTATTCTACGTATTACCGCTTATAAATGGAGGCATTCACGCCGAAATGGGATTTTTAATATGAAACGGGGCGAACGGTGAAAAGACTCCACCGGAAGTCACTACGGGAAGAAAACGGCCGTTTTCCATCTTAACGGCACCCCGTGAACGAATACTCACCACCTCGTTCGACTTAGATTTACGTCTTTGAATTACCATCCAATCGAGAATCATACAAAGATGTAAAGCTCATAGCAATTATGTTCTATCTACCTTGATTTCAACCTCGTATTAAATTTGTATTATAAATTTAATCAACTAGTGCACCCATTGATTTCAACGGGTGGTTTCGGAAAGGAATTGATACACGAATTAAAATAAAGTTATGTATAAATACATATAATGTAAGATAATTTATAGGCGTGCGCACGTATTAGTAGTAAAAAATTGAGTGCGCGCATTTATACGCTCGCCGATCCAACCCGTTCACCTGTTCGAAATGATGTATGAATGTGTGTGTGTGTGTGTCTTCATGGATGTGTGCATGTGTGTATGCTCCCACGCAGCGCATCTGACACTGACGCCATCCGTTGCAAGTCAGGCGCGCTCAATATCAGGAGCACTTGTCAGACACTCTACACCCCCCACTTCCCCACTATCCCGCTTCTCCGCTTCTTTGCGTCTCCTCCACACGATCGGTAGTCACACTACATCCCTATGCATAACGTATGTATACCCCTAGTATGCTAAAATTTGTGTTTTTAAAATCTCCATATTTGTCGACGTGTTTGCCACGCACCCATAAACATACATACATCGCGTCCGTTTTTATATACCTATAAATGTATATATGTACATACATATATACTATAGAAATATGTTTGAAAATATGCAAAATGTACACATTTAATGCAATTTTGTAGCATATCGATTTTAAGACTACCCCCTCCCCAATTTATCTGAAAAAAGCTTAAGGCAACCAATGGCAAAACGAATCTAATACTTTTATCGTAAAGGTGAATCTATAATAAGAAGGGCTAAACCTCTAAGGGATACATATCGAAGGACGGAAATCTCGAATCTGCGATGTAATCCGTATCCTGGATACAACACTTTTATTTTCAAATTATTCGTGTAGATAAGTTCAATATAGATTATACGATATTTCTTAAGATTTATATGACTTGAAAAGTTTGTAAAATTAACATAAAAGCTAAACATTCAAATATAATTTTTCCAGTAAGTTAAAAACATCGCGAAGTAAGAACCCGGCGCCTCTAGACGCTAAGCAGAAGCTCAACGACCGAGCTATGCTGCTGACTATTAAATAAGAGGCACACATAATGATATTAATATGTACAAACTATTTGGTGATTTTTTATAAAATGAAACTTGTTAGTTAAAAAAAATCACTCCATTGCATTTCAATATATCCGATTAATAAATAGAACTATCAAACATAATATTCCAATAACGAAAGAAAACAATCCATATCAATTTATTGATGGAAAATTTTGACAGTTGTTTAATGAAATTGGGTATTCAGCTTAGTGTCTCTCAATTTAAATAACGAAAAACGAATATCGCATAGCAACTCACACTGGGCCACACGCTGCACACAATCGCATGCGCGCGAACACTGTCATCTAGCTGTTTTGGGTTTCGATTCGAAGCGCAGTCCATTTGCGGAAATTAAAAATAAATAGTGAGTCCTGAACGTGGGGGATCCGAACGGTGGGTGGCAGAGTGGGGTGTTTGGTGGGTGGGTGGGTGTGGGACGAGCGAGTTTAGCCCTACGAAACGTGAATTTCGCTGATAAGGGGATGCCAAGGGACGTAGCGGGGGCTTATTGAATTTTCCGACATTTAACCGACCAAATAGCGTTGATTAAAAGCGAACGCGCCCGCGAATTTTCCGGGAAAACGTGTAGGTGCGCGTCTCGAGCTAGCGATTCACTTACATCAAAAGTACTAATTATTGCATTACGTTTACAAATTTTACATCGTTATTACATAGTGATTATACATATATATACAAATATATAACATATTATTGGTTCGGTGATTATTCCGCAAAAAGCGATCTCGCACATGTCACTAAAATCTCGATCACGGTACATCTGGCACTCAAAAACACACGCGAAATATTGTACTTTTAAATTATTATTAAACTCAAGTTCACGATATTCCGTATTCGCGATTTTTGTGTGTCGTGCACGCGATCGTAATTTGCGCAATAATCCGTTTACCCATATTATTTTATAGTTAAAAATTCATTTTACATACATATGTCAAATTGAAAATGAACTGTCATAAAATTTATTATCGTTTTCGCTAAAAAGCAGGGCTGTGGCGTCGGTTCAGAATTTACCGATTCCGAATCCGACATTATCTCATAATTTGACTACGACTCCGACTTAACTCTAACTCCGAATTTTTCAAACGATTTTTGCAAAGATCCACTTTTCTTGCCAACGTATAATAAAATCATGAATAGCAAAACTAATATCGATTTTAAAAATATGAAAAATAAAAGTTATTAAAAAAATACTAAAAATTGATATATAAACCCTTTTATTGAATTATTGATAATGAAATAGGTGTAAATAAAAAGTAAGTACATTCATAATGTACATACCGTAGTATATAAAACAAAGAAAATAATTGAGTCGGTTGATTTTTTATCACCCCGAGTCCGGCTTTGTCTAAACTGCTCCGACTCCGGTTCCACAACCCCGCTGAAAAATATTTATGAATCTATAATGAATCTAGAACATTTATGTATGATGTTTATGAAATTTTCTTGCCATGATTTTCATATTCTCAACCACTTACAATCATTGCAAGAAACATGGATTCATTACATATTTTTATATTGATGAAATTATTTACGTGTTTGTAAACATTTGTATCCAGTTATGTATTGTTGCTGGGAAGTCTACGAGGCAGTTGGAAATCCTTCTCATAATGAAGTTAAAAAAAAGGTAAAGCTTTCAACAAGTCCATAGTAAAATATTCACGACCTTTCAGCCCAAAACAACGGTCATATATTGAAAGGTTGTTGAGAGATTAAATTAGAATGGCGCGTGTTACATCGAGCACAATTAGCTTGTTGTTAAAATATAGACAAGATATCTATGTATCTATACGTGCATGAGCGCTTACATTATACATTGCGTATAATTTTTCTTCG
This sequence comes from Arctopsyche grandis, assembly GCF_051622035.1. NCBI lineage: Eukaryota > Metazoa > Arthropoda > Insecta > Trichoptera > Hydropsychidae > Arctopsyche > Arctopsyche grandis. The sequence goes on from NC_135359.1 coordinate 15,044,414, forward strand.
TGGAATAAATGAGAGACGATATTGGATTACTGACTCAAACGTGATTAATGAGACTTTGATGAAATAATCTGATTATAATGTGAGGATGAGTCGGCGAATACTTGCAAAAACGACAGGGGGCAGGGGGCGGAACAGATAGGAAGTGGATTGATCGAATCCGAAATATTAATTCAATCTTTTACACACACACTCTTCTATGTAGTAATGAATAAATTTATCGGACGGGGTGTTTGTTTATATTAATTCGTTAGTGCGGAGGGGGTAAAGGGCGACACTTGCAAAGGGCCACTCCGTCTGACGATAAATTCGCGCAGGGCTTGTGGTGCAGAGTGCGTGCTTTCGATATTGGTTTCGTTTTGATTTACGACTAAAGGGACGACGATGCCATTCCTACCGGGAAAAGTCGACCAGATTTTCCCGTCGGTTTTTTTTATCAAAGCGAAACAGTCACTTTTCGCGCGAATTCGAGCACCGTTCGTACTCATTACGAACATGCGGTCGATTTTACGCACGCATCAAACAATAAAAATTACGCAATAAAACCGTGCAAAAAAGCGGGAATAATGTAAAAACATGCGAACACTCGGCGTTAAAATGCGGCCGTTAAAGTTTAATGCTCGCCGTTAAAAGGGTTAGGAGTCTGCGCCATCTGCTCGAATCGCCGCGCTTCGATGTCTGCTCGGCAATTAAACGATAAATCGCGCGCGAATATTGTTGCCACCCTTTATAAGGCAAGGTCGCTTACAAATGCGAGCAAATGGAACTAGGATGAGTCGCCGCTTCATAAACGGATCGTTAAGGGTCGTCGCAAGGTGGTGCACGTTCGTATTACGAGTACGTACCATAATAATGTCCGATATTTAAATGAACTTGACCCTAACCCTTAATTCTTTAACATGACAAAAACTATGGATATAAAACAATAAACTAATATGATAATTTGAATTATAATTTAAACAATAAAAGTAACAGAATGTTGCAAAAGGTCAAACGCTGGATGCCTGGTATAACGAAGAGAGATAATAAACGGAATACTTAGATAAGAAGTATGACAAAGGTGGTTGAGGGTATATTGAGAGAAAAAATATTGAAATGGAAATGGAAAAACGGACGACAGATGGACGAAAGAAGTACTCTAATGGTAACCGCGAAAATTTAAAAGGATACAAGTAAGGCCGCAGGGGAGCTGAGTGAATGAAATCAGGTTTGAATACGAGTTTATTTATTTTAATTTCATCAACCACGTACAATCGTATTACAAATCACTAAAATGCAACGAGCGTACTATACAGATCAAGAAACACAAAATTATATATAAATACATAATTATTATATATTCTTACATTATGGTCAAACATTGCGAAGTATGTATGTAACATTGCAAGCATTTTATACAATACGATCAATAAAAGCACTTCGAACAATTCGAATGTAATACGATCATCATCCACAGAGACATCCGTATATGGAGAAATTTTTGCAGCATTTTTTATATAAGGCGACAAACCTCAAGACGTTGAAAATGATTAGGGAGAGAGATAGGAAAGGAGATGCCGATTTTATAGGAACGGTTTCATTGAAAATTAGAAAAATTGGCAAATTCTAATAGAAAACGATCGACCTAGAGTCAAAAACCAAGATTTGCCCAGCAGCAACCACTCTGTTCGAAAGCCTTATATGCTAACCACTAGTACATGCTGAATGGAAACGAGATGAAGATGCATAGATATATGAAGTTATTATTGGAATCTTTTATTGATTTTTTGATATCAACAGTCAACTTTTAAGAATATATACAAGTATGAGTAAATTTAATACAATGCAGTTCTATATACATATATATCAAAAGTATCTACAAATAATAATTAACAAAAATTACTTTACTTTAACACCATAATATTAAAAATGTATGAGCCTTTATAGTCGCGGAAGTCCAATTTTCAGTTCCAAAAACACTTTTTCTTTTTGATTTAATTCACAAATTGTGATCATTTATTTTATATTCGACATGTTCAAAATCTCGAAAAGCTGAATAAGCTTATTACAAGCCACCAGTGTTTTTACTTACCTCCTTTACGTTTCACATGGCTTTCGTGTCAGTGGTCATTTTTTATATCTCTTATCTCTTATTAATATTGTAAACGGCAAAATATATTTAATGTTTTGCAAGATATTGATAGAAATGAAGAAAAGTAGAACTTTCTCCAATTTCAAATATAACTGCTCTCATGAGAAATGTAAATTTACGTTTGCAATTTACAGGTAGGGGTAATTTTAAAATATTTAATTTACAAGCATATATAATATGTAGGTATTTTTTATACTTTTTATACTATAAATATTAATTTAAAATCATTCTTCAAATAAATTAAATAATAAGAAATCTAATAATTAAACTCATAAAATTAACACATCATATGAAGTTGAATTTTGATTTAAAAAAATCATTGAACATCACATTAGAATAACAATTAAATAATTTCGACTTAAGTTTACAAAATATGTAGACTTGAGTCGAAATTATTATATACATATGTATGCATGTAAATATGTACATATACATATACATATGTATATACATAGTTGAAATTGAAGTCACTGATTCCAAATAAGGTTCAAAATTAAAATAAAACTACAGTTTATACGAGCACAAAAAAGGGTTCCATTTAGTAATTACTACTGGTGAACGTTTTCAGAACTTATAACAAAAGCTGTGAGGGTTAAATTTACGTACGCACATGTGGCATTAAATATGCAAATGTTTTGAATGTGCGAAACTGTAATCCCGCGTAATTTATCCGCAGGACATCTGATTGTCCTCCGAGAGGGAAGAGGGATTACCACACACGGCCAGACCACATGGTTTTAATTGACAGCAACGGATTTAATGGGTTCGGCCACACAGCCCAAACATAATCTCGTCTAATTATGAGTAGCTAGATACGCCCATAAACCATTTTTCCCTTTCCACACACATATAAAAGGTTACATTGTCGCCGTTGAAAATTGTTTTTCGCGAATATTCACACTCGTTCTGAGAAAACGCACGGTGTATTCCCAAGGTGCTTTACATTTGCCTGGTAATCTTTAAATTTCATCATGGGGCATGTTTTCTGAGAGCATCTTGCGAGTAATTCCATCGCCTCGTAGCATTTCTGCATCTGAAATTATATTTTCTGCATGCTTAAAGGAATAACTTTCCAGGAGGCAAGATGGCGATGCAAATCAGCAGGGGGTCGTGCAATATATTTCGAGACGCGCACCCTTCTGATAAAAAATGCATCCATACATATGAGCAAATGCACTTTAATAAAATGGGAAGGAATAATGAAGCTGCCGTGGAGCAGGATGCGCGAAAGTCTATCGATTTTTCACGTGTACATAGTACATACGTAAACCAAATGGGAAAAACTCGAATCGGAGCTCGTCTATAGGGCTTGCCTTAATAATTATTTTAGCGTATTTCACGTTCGCAAAGTTTTCATTGTACATCGAAAGATAGTCGAGATTAAACTATACCAAGTTTGGCCAAAACACCAAAAAGACAATGAGAGCGCGAGTTAAAAGCAACAGCATAAAACCTTTTTATCAAGCTTAAGAACTGGGAAAAAGTTTTAATCAGTTTTCCCCTCGGGAACACGGAAAGAGCCCCGTATTTAGTTTTTCTCTGTGAAACATTCGAAGGTATATTCTTAAGATAGTTTCAAAAACTTATACCGTTATTATACCGAAGGTATGTTTAATACAAAAAGTTTTAATCATTTGTTTCCCAGTACGTAGATAATATCAAAATCATTTAATTGAAGATGTATTTCCGCTTATTAATTTAAATTTTATTATAAGATGAGATAAAATTGATACTATCATTTTTAATATTTATTTCAGCTGCATTCTATTTTTACAAAGCCTTTCTATATTTCACTTCGCTCATTGGTCTGACAACATATGGATATTATATCCAACATTATTCCGATCGTTTTGAAACTTTGCCATTTTGCGCGGCTTGGTCAATAATATATATTCAAATCATTTCAGTATAATGGTGAAAAATAATCGTAATAGACACGTTTAAAAAATGCTAAAATTTTGATCATCTTGACATCTTATGGTAAATAGGCTTATTAATTATACTTTCCACCACCCCCTGGTTTTGACTGATTTTAATTGTTTAAACGCCTAGTTCTTTTTCGTTTTCATACTATATCTGATGAAATTTGCATTATAGGTTCTCATTACCTCTCATATATATTTTTACTTCACTCATAGGTTATATAATTAATATTATATTAGAATTCGATATACGTGTTATGGCAAAACGGTTCAACGGTATCTGACGTCTGTACACGTGGTCGACATTTGTTTACATACATCTCACTGATTTTGGATTTTAATTTGGCTGATTTGTTCTGCGAAGAGATTGTATGAATATTATATATATTATAATGCTGGTAAACATATGTATGTATGTTACGGCCAAATGCAGACTTTCTGGCTTGATTTCCTTTGGACACGGTACCACTGCCGATAGTTAAATCGATATGATATTGTGCATGCTTATTTATTATAAAGAGTATAACGATACAAAATTATTTAAACTGATTTTCATAAACAATTTATCTGCATAAAGTCTTTTGGAATTCAAAAACATCCTAATCTTAAAAACTTTGATTGAATTTTTGAAATGATTATATTTTTGAAACGATAAGATTTTGATCAAATATTGATATTTTCAGCACACACGCGGCGCTTAAATTATGCGGCGTGTTTATTGAGAGTATCGCGGATTTTCCCGGGAAAACTGAAGGGTCGCGAGTCTTAGCGCGCAAAAACAACAGAAAGCTCGATAAATACGGCCTCAGCTATAAAACAACAAGTAGCTGTGCTCGCACAAACGACCCATAAAAACTTGCGGCTCGAAATGGGTGCGATGTGCTTATGTTTGTATATTATACGTACATACGTAGGTAAAATGTACATACAATGTACGTATGTGTGTATGTATAATACCTAGCCCTATACGGCCCTGGACATTCATATACACGTACGTAAATAAAATATCTACATCGTGCAGTCATCGCGATGCTTTGTTTATATTTTGATACCCTGCCCCCTGTCCAGTCGGTGGGGATGTGAATGGAATGGACTGTCGTTCCCCTAAATGTTACGATTAAATATGTTTTTATTACGCGTGGTAATGGTTCCATAACTTTGGACCTGTGAAACAGTTTATATTTAGAATTAAGTTGCCATTATTTTTTTTTATTATTTAAATCACTAAATTTACATAAAAAAAAACCAAAAAAAAATAAGTCATATTGAAACCTAAAAAATAAGACTTATTTTTGTTAAAAAAAATTCAAATTTATTAATTTCAATTCAATTCTTAGAAAAGTCCAACAATTAATGAACAAAGCAGATTATGTACAGAAGTGTATGTACATATATCCACAATATTGTTTGTATAATATGCTAAGCCTACATATAATCTCCTTTAACGGACCTTATATACATATGTACATTTATATAATAACTTAGTAATGTGTTTTTACAATATTGAAATGAAAGCATGAAAGTTTATTATATTAATCTGAGTAACTGTATTTGTAACTATTTGGTATGCTCGACATCACTCTAACTAAAATGGTATACTCGATACCACTTGCAAAAATTTTTGACTTGCTTAATCCTTTGTTCTTAAAGTTAAATAATGACCAAAATTTCGAAATCATTTCTCAATCAATTTCTTCATAAATATAATATAACATGTAGACTTGTGTATGCAAATGTTTAACTTAAAATGACGTTCAATATACCAATCTCAAATGTATACACTTTCAATTGTGTATAAATTTATAAATATAATGATTCCGAAATAACAAAAAAACGAAACTAATCATTTACCATATATGTATGTATGTAAAATGGTATAGAATTTCAAGCCTTTCAGGCTAAATATATTATGTACATTTATATATCACCCGTTCTATTATATGAATTATTCCTGTCTATTAACGTCCCAATTAACATTGTTTTATAAAGGATTTAATGTTCTCTTGAAGGCTAATTACTTCATTAGCACGGTTTATTGAAAAGTTAAGGGACTAAATTCAATTAATCCGATTGCGTAAGTATACGTGCATATATATACATATATATATTATATATCGGTATAAAATACAAAATCTTCTTCAAAATTGCGTAGACATAATGCGTATTGTATTACATAAGTGACAATATTGAAGTATGTATGAAGTGGCTAACGGACGATACAATGGGCGACGTGCAGGTGGACTAGTGGTTTGAGGAAGGGCCGCTCAGAGGTCCTGCCACGTCCTAGTCCTCCCAACTTACTCCTCCAGTACGCCCTAGGGATAATTTATGACGCTTCGAGGGCACCACGTGCACCAAACTGCCGCAAAAAGTGCGTCAGAGTAATTTACTCGACCGACGTGCTACAAAATTGAAGACGACTTCCCACTTGCTACATGCTTTCTATTTTTTAAAGACATTTTTTAGATTTTCACTATATATATATATATATATATATATATATATATATATATATATATATATATATATATATATATATATATGTATATATGTATATATATATATATATATATATATATATATATATATATATATATATATATATATATATATATATATATTTCAAGTTCAATGTCACTATGGTGAAAAATTTTTTTTTAATCTTCCTCAGATAATATTATTTATGATAGCTACAGAAATGTATATGATATGATGTTGCTTTATTTGGTAGTTATTTATTATCTATATATTTATATATGTACATATACCGGAAATCGTGCCAGCTCCAAATGATTTCTATATTACTATTTGACAAGGACTAGAGGGAAAGTGCACGTGGTGCCCTCTTACCAGACGTCTTGCTTAATATTTCTTTTCTCGCAGAAATATTGGGGAGAACAAAGTCATGTAATATTTTTTGTGTGCTCTCCCAAATATACTTACACATTTCATTATAGGTAGATACTAAAAAAAACGGAAATTTATATGAAAGATAGAAAAACATTCATTTTCCTACCAGTTGAGAAAATGAATTCATTTACATATAATTCACTTTTATGAATACACAATGCGTCGAATAATGATAATTCAAAAATTCTTTATGTATTTTCAGCATATTATTATAATATTGTTTTAACAAACTTTAAATTTCCAAAATTTTATTTCTTGTCAACGAAAACGTCAACGTTTTTGTACGATGCACAATAGCGGCTTTCGTCATAAAAATAGGTTTTTCACGGGAGTTAAAAAAATGCAAAACAGGGTTGTCGGAATTACGACAAGGGTTATTTCGCCCCCTACTCCGTTCCCCTTTTCCTGCTGCAAATATTAATTTTTCTTTGTGTATGGGAGCCCACCTTGGCCGTGATGTATGACGATCAGGTTTTCTTTGTTGTTAACCCGGTTTTTCGCGGCGTTTAACTCTCAACTCGTGACGAGGGTCCATGACGACCCTGATTTATTTCGGCGGAAAAACGTTACAATTTAAAACAGCAGCCATTGGCTTACCCAAAATCGTCGTCCTCATATCAAAAAGCCCTGCATTTATTTACAAAAAAAATATCTTTTAATTTGTGACTCGAAATGTGTCTCCAAATAAATAGATTCGCCAGAAAACTTTTTCCCCGGAAAAGTCCCCGTACTCTCAAATTTCTGCATTGAAAATAGCATTACGAAATGAATGTTGCATTCGCATCAGACTCGGAGCAAACAACTTTGCACAAAGTTCCCTCATAATCAATTAGCAAATTGGCCCCCAAACTTTACCAACCACTCTGCTATGTCCACGGTCTGACGATTTTCCCATAAACGACGACATTCAGCACGACAAATACACAAATTGATAGAAAGAGCGAAACGTCTTTTTTAAAATTCACATATGTGAAAGAGACAAACATCAAAATCGATGCCCGTATAAAATGCAAAATAGAAATGAGGCAATGCGAACGAAATGGAGCGGTGGAAATCTCTCTCGAGCTTTTCGCTCGCGGTCCCATCGGGACATCGAAACATTACGAATTTCCCGAACGAATTTTCTCAAAGAGTGCGCGCACTCCAGCTTTGTTTACCTTTCCGGCGGAAACAGAAGATTTTCACCCCCGTTTTCACACATCATTGCTCATCCGGCTCGGCAGCGGATTGCCGGTTATGACATGAGAGTCGCGTGTCAGTTACCTGCCTACTCACGTCACTCACCAGACCACACGAAAGGTTCGGCTCCCTTAGCTTCGGCGATATTGAAGATATCGACTTGTGTAAATTCATATACCTGCCCAAGGTAGTTATATATTTTCTTGTTGAGGTTTTTCCAAAAAAAAAAAACCAACAATTTCAACCCACTAGCTTAAAAAATGATATAACAAAAAGAAGCAATCAATTTAAGCTCGTTTTTTGTATACATCGATACTGAAAAATGTTATAAAATTTGGTCATTTTATAACGATAATGCGATATGTACACTGATAAAAACTAAGAACGATTGTAATAAAATACATAAAATTGTAATATTCTCTCAGTAAAATAGAAAAACATTCTACACTCTTATGGGGATCGTAACCATAAAGGGACCCTTTTTATAGTTTCTGAGATTGAACCCTTTTTTTTTTTCTTTTATGTGTATTTCAATGACGTCTACGTGTAATAATATTAGATCCTGTAAAAATCTATACATCGTTGAACGATTATTGGATTCGTTTGTTATAAAAAATAACCATTCGACGACACAATATACATACATATACACATGACTCGTTTATATGAACATATTGTTACAGTCGTTAAAGAAATACATATCTACGTAATAGTTTGTAGGAAAAATCACCCAGGCATTTAATTTTTTTAGTCTATTCAATTGAAACATATTAATGAGTATGGATGTAACATTAGACTGACAAATTAACTTCTCAATGTCAGTGAATTTGTAATTCGAACGCTAATGCACCATGCGATAGTGCACGTCGTACCCACCTTGCATTCGAACGCTAACTAGTCAGCCGATATGATAAAATGTGATTTTTCAATAAAGTAGTTTAGTTTATGAAATACATAATTATTTCTAGTTATTATACATTATTTTATGTGTGTTTTATTCAGTTTGGGGATAATTTAAAAGCATCATCATTTTCATAGCACGTAATATCAATTAATTATTGAATCGTAAAGCAATCTATAAAATAATCTTAAGTTGGTTTTTCACTTTCGTACAACTGTCAAAAATTATAATTTCACTAATATGTAATTGATATGATTTCACTGGTGTGCAATTATAATTTCACAGCAGTTATAATTTCAAAGCTGTTATAATTTCACTGCTGATATATGTAATTTCAATGTAATTTAAGGGCTATTTCACAGAGCGTCATAGAGACATCTATGTATCAGTGGCGTGCCATCCATGGATGCTGTGGATGCTGCGCATCCCTTAAAATTTACGTCAAAAATATCATGGACTTTCGCTTGATTCGTTGATTGATATTTCATACGTTATGTCCTAGGTTATTTACTTTTATTATTTTATTGTAATTTATTACGTGCTAAATTATTATTTATTATGGCCCTAAATATACATAGTCAAAGTAACAATGCAAGTGGATTTATCACCGTTGTTAATAATAATTACAATTGCTTGGTTAAAAATGTACTAAAAAGGACATTTGTTTCTCTGCCATATAATGAAAAAGAGATTATTGTTAAGAGCCCAAAACCCACACCAATATTGAATATTCATTCAAAAACGAAAACAAATCAAAGACATTTTAATAAATACGTATAAACATGACATTGTTTGGAAGAATAAAATAAAATTTAAAAAAATAAACTGATCGTGTTTTGGACAGCATCCTCTGGTTGAAAAGTCACCGCACGCCACTGCTATGTATACATAAGATAAATTTGACAAACATTTTTGCACTTTATAATTCAGCAAATTCGAAAATTTGAATTTTGCAAGAAAAAGAACCGGTTATCAATTTGTTGGAACCGTTTCAAATGAATTCAGATAAATTGAAAAACTCTGAGAGAGAAAACGATCGAACTAAAGTCACATATTCAAGATCTGACTAGCAGCACTGGGCTAGGGATTGAACCCGTGACCACACAGTTGAAAGCATTAAATGCTTAATTGACAATATACGCTTAACACGTAAATATAATAAATAAAATTCATATTTACATACATGCATACAAGCATGAAATTAACCTTCATTATAAATTAACTTGAAATCTTTTACAGGAAGCACATTTAAAAATTCCATTGTACAAATGGGAATAGTATTTATTTCGAAGGGAGAAAAATGAATAGAAAACCAATAAAACAGTGATTCGAGCTGAAAAATTAAACATTATTTTGCTTCAAATGTTTACAATCAACCATTTAAAATAACATTTCAATAAGCAACATTTCCAATCACCCTAGAAAAATCCACAATTGCGTTTGCGAAAAAGAAACGATACATCGTCAATAAATAGACTATTCGTTTGATTCAAAGCACAGTTCATTAAGGTGCACCATGGCAGATACAATAGAACATTCGGAAATCGAGAAAATTCCAGGGGCGTACTCGGCATTAAAGCGTAACGTTAACGGCCCCCTGAGCAGCAGAGCACGTAGCCCAGAGCCGGAGCGGAGACACTCATTTGACAGGCGCGTACTCAGTCCCGTGGGGGCGCTTTGCGAATAATATTTCAGCTTACGACCGTAAAATACGTCCGCCATTTAACGTAATAGGACTTTGCAGATTGCGCAAGACCGGAAGCGCCACCGTGTCGAGCTCATCTGGCTCTTTCCCAGCGAAAAAACCCCGAGATCGTGTGACTTCGACGTGTGTGCATGTCTACATATTTTCGAGTATCATCGGCTGTATTCAACTAAAATACATTCCACGAATAGTATGTAATATTACCAAATAAACAATATGCGTGTATTTGCGGGGCACAGCACGCTCAGCTATATTATTGTTTGCACAAGTTGACTAGTGCGAGAAAAGGAGGCTCAGATGTGCTGTTGCCGTTAACAAGGTTCAGGTAAACATTGAGAGTCTCCATTATGTCGTTTCGCCATTCAAAACTAATTATTATATTTCTGTAAAGGCCTTTTCTGCCTCGATGTGCGCTGGAAAATTATAAGCCACTCGAGCCAGATTTCAGCACAGCGTTTTCCCTGAAATATGACGAGGAAAGCTCTTGTTCGGGAACAAACAGATATTCCAGATCGAGTATGCGATACTCTCGTTTCGAAATAAACATTTTGGCATTATTTTTTTTGAAAAAAATATTAAATGAAGGCTACATAGTAGTATTTTAAGCGGAAAATCATGAAACGGTTGAAAAATAAAAATAAAATCATATTGAAAATATTTTCAAGCACACACAAAAACTCAATTTTAGTTTTCATAGATACGAATTCTATAAAATTAACAATTTTCCATTTATTTTTATTTTTACACATATACCAGAAATGCCTAACAGGTAAACCTATTACACCTTCATGGTCAATTAAAAGCATCGCTAAACAATTATATTTTATGCAGTATCATAGAAATATCTATGGACAAATTAGGTAATGTTAATATTTTGAGAAATACATACATACATTTTACAGAGTGGGTAGCATATTTTTTATATCAACAAATTTTAGACACTTAAAACTTGAATTTGTGATAGACAGAATAGGTGAATAGAATGAAATCAGATAAATTGGCTAAATGAGTTACATAGGAAACGACTGACCTTGTAGTCATACATATGTATATCCAAGCTTACTGTTTGATTACTAAAATACAAAATTATTATTTTTGATTCAAATAAATTAAAATATCTATCGAATACTGCGTCAACAATACTCATTTATATGCATCTTAATATAGAATATTTATTTATTTATTGAAAAATCAACAGGCCTTAGATGTAGAAATTCAAAAAAACAAAGAATAAATATAACAATATAAAACACCTAACATTGATTACGCCATTCAACGCAAAATAAGTAATGCATTTATTACGCTACAGTCACTAGCGCAGATTACCTGTAAGATATTGTATTTATAGTGATATAAATAAATTTTTTTTATTCCAGAGGAAGAAAATAGGGAGAATAGTGCAATCCCCATCGCCCATATATGTATATAAATAATGTATCTATGTATATATGTATATAATACAAATGATTGATAAAATAAATATAAATAATTCAGGATATTAAGAATAAAAAAAAATGATAATAAAAAGAGACAATAAAACCCGTCCTATGAAATCAACTAACACCATTTTGCAAAGTACATACATAGTTTTACTTTAAAACTTTTAAATATTTCGTCATTTTAAATATAAAGTTTTTTTTAAAGCTCGTGAAAGTATAGGAGCATGCATAGGAATTTAAAATGTATTGAGCCAAAAAAAAAGTACAAAATTTACATAAACCCTTCGAATATCATGCGCTGCATTATCGATCGTTCGAATTCCGAGTGGCCGCGGCCTCACCCCGAAATTTCTCGAATTAAATAAAATATCGTTCCGCAGAAACGGGAAATCCATTAAAAAGGGGCCATCAAATTGCTCAAATGTCTTGAATGCGGCGATCGCTGATACCCTCTCGGTTGCATCCCCTCTCGCGAAGACGCCGCTGAAAGGGTGAGTGGGTGACTTTTGGGGGTGGGTAGGGGTCGTACTCACCGCCGAGTGGCGGAAGTCAAGCCTTTAAAAGTCAAACTTTCAGGCAGGAAATGGCTCGACGACTTTTATTGCCGCATGAAATTACGCCAATCAAAGGAAAGTTTATCGCGGATCGTTAGGGACATTTTATATTGGGACCCTCGATCGGCCGACAACCAACCAACCGACCGACCGACAACCCCAACGCGACTCAATTATTTGGGAAGCGGGTATTGATTTAACTGCGGTCATAATTAACTCGTAACAAAGATATTGCCTAATCCGAGGTTAAGAGAACAACCTTCGTCGCACACAGTCATTTCAATATACATACAATTCGACAGAATTTAGATCTTTTCTATGTAAGCAGTGATTACATAGAAAATATATATATATTTATACATATATACACTAACAGACTAACACAGCCGGAGAGGGGTAGTAAGACTTAAAATTAAAGTAGATAAGACCAAACTAATGTTTGATAGTTATTGAATGCCTGATAGCATTTCATTAGATGGTGATAGTGAATGCCGTTTTTAAATCAAAAATACCACTTGGCTGAACATTAAAAGACAAGATGCTTCACAAAATCCAATGCACTTAAAGAAGTATAGAACGTTGTATGCTTGGCATAACGAGAAAAGACAGGAAGCGGAACACGTGGTTGAAGCAAGTGAAGTGGATATAGAATATATAAAATAGTATTGACAGATTTTGAGACATCGAGACAGCCAATAATTCACATGAGCACCTGGAAGATAACATCTGATCGATGATATCCATCCATTTATATTGCGAAAAGTTACTAAAAATGTTGACCTCCAAATGATTGTCTACAAATGAAGCCACTATTGGTCATATGAATGTAATTTTGACATTCATTTGTAATATTTTCCATAAATCAAATTTTTAGATACAATTAAGACTTTTGACGCTCATAAAAACGTGTATTTTATTTTAATAAAACTTCCGGTCTGTTGTGTTGGATCATCTTTCATTTAAATATATAAAATCATTACATTTATTCGACAGAATTAGTAATTTTTACACCTCAAAAACTTCCCATTTTCTATGTTGCCGCATATTTGTATAACTTTTCTTCGACGTGTTTAATCGTATTGCCCCTATTTTTGTTATACGGTTATTGCCGATAAAGAAACAAATAAAAACACTATCACGATATGATTATGTATGAAAAAGTGAAGGAATAGTAAATGAAATAATCAGATTTTTTTTTTCATATTAGCATTTTTTTCCAATTCATCTCAGTGAACTTCATTCACTTCCGTAACGCCCGTATATATTTGTTCACGTTTATTGATTACCACAATGAGATAGAGTGGCTAGACGCAGCTCGCTTTGTAAAGGCGAACGTTGAATAAATATGATAACGGCATGTAAAACACGCGAAAAAGGGGAAAAACGCTTTTCATCCGCGGGTTATCTCGCGGCTCGCAAATAGCGTGTTTTTTCAGCCAGGTCCGGCTCCATCAGGGAAATTAAAAACAAACAACGATGCCAAACACCCACCCCTTTCTTCCTCCCCAAATTTCAACCCCCTTGTAGCACAGCGGCGAACATACCTGCCACCACTAACCTAATCAACTTCTGTTTGAACCCAATATGGAGATAACTTTTATTTTTACACACACATAACACATTTTAAATATATGTATGTACATGTGTATATTTCACACTATTTTCGATGAAAATAAAATAAAATAAACTAGTAAAGATTGAAACGTATATTGAACTATCGGCTCTATCAAATGTGTCAGGCTTTATCAAATGTGTCAAATGTATTGTACGTTTCGATTTATGTAATAGGCGTTAGAGGTAATCGAATGCACTAAAGACATAGTCAAATTAATGAATCTACACAATGCACCGATCAGTTGAAATATTTATGGTTCCAAATTTCAAGAGATATTATCGATATGTACATATACACATACATACATATATTAATCACATTAGTGTAACTATTAATTATAAAATCTATACATTTCATTCTTACATAGATGTCAATTATGATAGTCCAAGATACTATCAAGACAATAGGGGTGGCTGTATATAAAAATGATAACTATTCTGAATTTTACTCTAAATTTAATTGTATAATAGATGTCCCTCAATTTTATATTTATTTATACTTTTCGAAAGGCATCTTTGCCGATGGACCCAATTTAACATTTTCCCATGATGCCGTTATCGCATTGCTTCTGAGCGACATTTATGGTATTAAACTTATAAATATGTATATAAATTTACAGATGATATATTTTGAAATCATATTCAAATAGTGGTGAACTAGTGAAAAGGATGATTTTTGCCATCTCTGATGAGGAACCGTTTCAATAATGAAATCAGTTAAATTGGCAAACTTCTCATCAAAAAGTCTACATAAAATACTCTGAATAAATACTTTTCAATCGAGATCAAACCCGGCAACCTCTCGGTGGTTAATTTAACGTAAAGCTATTCTGCTTGCTAAAAAAGACTATTTTCTTTTGGTCTTTTGGTAAGGAGTTGTTACTAGATTTTAAATTGAAGCCAAAAAATGTGATGTTATTTTGAAAAGCTATCAATATACTCCGACAAATCGTAGATTTAATGCTGGTATGTTAATGAATCAAATTCAGCTCCCTCAAGTTCAACATTGTATTCGTTTGGGTATTGAAATAATATAAATTATGCCACACAAGCAGGCTTTTATTCCGAATGAAAGATAATTTAAGCAGTGGTCTCGTTAATAATTCTCGCACTTTTCCATATAATAAATTACGCATTTAGTGGCGTGCACGCGTACCAGCGTTATGAATAACACTGTCAGTAACATTCGAAGAAGGGGGTTGTGCACCGCAGAACTTACCCTCTTTTTGTTCGGCATACATCATGTTACATGACACTTACACCAGGTCCTGGTGACTGATGGAAGGGAAACCGTATCAGCGTCGTTTGATCAATTCGAGCTGGGTCGCTTTGTATTACCTACTTGTGCTACGTATGTACGACTTTTCATCAAAAATTTCCCAGCCTTCGTAATTATTTTCACAATTAACTATATATGACGCTCCGCCGGCTGAAGGGAGAACGGTTAATTTAAACAATGTAATAATAGACGTAATTAGTTTCGTAGGGGGTGTACTGTTACTTAATTGACTCGTGTATGAGCAGTGAATATATGTATGTACATGATTGTTTAATTTTTGTATGTAGAGACATACTTTGTAAATACACACACCTATTCCTATTTTTACGTGAATTAAAAATTATATATTTAGAATTATTTATTTATTATTTACATATTTTATAGTTATATTTAAAACAAATTCTCAAAAAAAAAAAATATATATATATATATATATATATATATTTTCGATGTTATTAATATGGCGTTGTACCATTACTTTAATTGATTACCTAAGCCACGTGTGTAATCCGAAATTTCCCGGATTTTGTTGCAAGGCGACGTTGTCATGTGTCCGTGTCGGTGTCGAAGAAAGTGGAAGATAAGCCCAACCGGCCTTTTTTGTGCAAAGAAGACCAAACCAGATAAGGTTGGGCATTCGTAAGCGATATCCCTCCGTCTTTTCCAAACTTTAATGACCAGCACAGAATAATACATATATTGTTGTTAAATTATGGAACGCATCCCTACTTTATCATAAAAATTATGGAACACATCCCTAATTTTTCGACATAAGCCGAGTCTTTTTAATGCGGTATCCCATGGAACGCACCAATCGCATAAATAGAGACCTGAGTGTATGTACATATATGTGTAATATGACACTCGAAATAAAAGTTTTAAAATCTATAAAGTAAATTTAAATTTCATTATTTTATACAAACTTGTTGTATAACATTGTCATTAGACTTATTAGACCTATGATATAACGGGAAATTGAAAAATGAAAAATAAATCTCAGGTCTATTCTAATACAAAGTTATTGGTTCTGTGATCATTATCTACATATGTATTTAGATTACACAGATTTTCTATTGCAGTCAATATTTACATATATGTATAATGTAAGTGTTTTAGACTCAATGGGAGAAATATATCAAAAACGTATTTACGATTTGGGCTACTTATTACTTTTGGTAAAACCTATAATTACCAAGTTTTTAATTTACAAATGTTAAAGGTGATCGCAATAGACAATGACCCGTTATATAATATACATATATGTATGTACATATGTGTGTATATATGTATGTGTTATTATAAAATAAGATATTATACGGCAAGATTTTCCAGCGAGACGAAAGTAAAAATGAAGTCTGTATGGAGGATGCATATTGCACGAAGTGCATCAACAATCGCGTTTCGTATTCATGATTTGCGGAAAGTAATCCGCATCCACGTACATACATATGTACATAGGTGTGACAGGGTTGCAGTGTACACTTGAGACACCCTCGGACCCACCCGAAAACCCCCTTTTCCCCACCTCGGAGAACTCGAGAATAACTCTCATTGTCGAGGAGGACATGAATATTTACGAGGGATAATTCCACCTTTGTGCGCGGTGCGATTTCAAAAGAATGAGTGGTGGACCTGAGCCCTCGCCACATGGTAACCAGATACCAAAATAGTCCTTTGAATATGTTCAGTTACCAAACACACACTCCATGCATACTAATTTATATACACCGAGATATCG
The DNA here is from genome assembly GCF_051622035.1 of Arctopsyche grandis. Taxonomy (NCBI): domain Eukaryota; kingdom Metazoa; phylum Arthropoda; class Insecta; order Trichoptera; family Hydropsychidae; genus Arctopsyche; species Arctopsyche grandis. The sequence goes on from NC_135359.1 coordinate 15,061,783, forward strand.
CATTCGAGGATTTCTCGGCATATATACAAGGCGAAGTTTCTTACTTATTGTTCTTAGCGCAAACGTCAAAGTTTCAGATTTTCCAATAGCAATATTATCGCTTCTTGTTTGATGCTATTTTATGTAAATTGTGATCCGTTTGTTCGGCTCAAAGAAACCGTCAACTTTATATATGTGAATAACAGAGCACACTCTGAGAAAATATTTATTTCAAATTTCTAAAAATGTAATTGTTTGTAATAAATAAAATAAAATAAATATATTGATGCTTTTAATTTCAATATACCATATTCTATTTAAATTTATTTATCTAACTTTGTATACAATATGTATAAGCGTTAAAGACTCAAAATAGCCTTCCTCAAAAGATCAAGAAACAACTGAATAAAATTTACTATTATAATTCTATTTTAAACATCTATGTAAGAATGGAATATGTACATTTTATTTTGAAAATATAGCTACGTTCGAACTTTATTAATTTATTTTTACGATGCATTTATTAGGCATATTTCGCCAGTCGGTCTGACAATATTCCTAAAACTCTTCCGATCGATTTGAATCAATTGAAATCTCTATCAGGTTTGGCCCCTGATGGAGATTTCAATTGTTTCCACTTACTCGATAGTGAAATATAATCGCATAAATATGTTCAAAATTCAAAAAATTCCGAGATGGTGACAGCTCTAGACTTTAATTGTTTAAACGCCCATAACTTTATCTTTTTCTCACTATATTATGTAAAATTTGCATTGTAGGCTCTCATTATCTCTTATACATATATATTTTTACTTCACTTATAGGTTATTTACAAGCTTTTTATTGTAAGTTCAGTGATATTAAGGGATGGACACCAGCGCCTTGTCCATACAAACGTACTATACTTCTCCCTTCCTCAATTATCGTACCAGAGAAATTAGTTTTTAATATGCTATGGATATCCACCATTGGGGTGCATCTATTGTTTTATTTTTTTGATTAATTATTTTTTATAGGAGCTAGGAGCCGCCAAACATCTATAAAATTGCCTCTTTTTTACACCCACGAAAAGAGTGCAGCGTGCTTATTTAACGGTCGATTTAAAAAAAAATCCAATAGTTGCACAGAAAATATCTTTCTCATACCGATGATGAAATTTTTTTTAAAAATTGGTCCAGTTTTGGAGGAGAAAATAGGATAATACGAAACCTCGATTTTGTCGATTTAAAATACGTATTATCTGGTGGAAGCGCAACTGTCGCATTCACTCAATATCCATGTATATTGATATATATTGTCGCATTCACCCAATATATACATTCATTCAATATATATATCGAAGAAAGGAACGGCAACAACATTAAGATTTCAGGTGTACAGCCCTCTTAATGGCCGTCAAAAAATTGTGATCTGAATTTGAACCACTTCCACTTTTCAGGTCCCTTTGATATCTTATCAACATACGGGGGGGGGGGTGGGGGGGTTCGCTAACATTGAATTAAGCTTATGTCTCCGACATGAAGCTAGATGAGTTTAACCATTAAGAGGGCTGGACAGCAGCGCCTTGTCCATACAAACGTACTATACTTCTCCCTTCCTCAATTATGGCACTAGAGAAATTATTTTGTAATATGCTATGGATATCCACCATTGGGGTGCATCTATCGTTTTATTTCTTTGATTTATTATTTTTTATAGGAGCTAGGAGCCGCCAAACATCTATAAAATCGCCTCTTTTTTACACCCACGAAACGAGTCCAGCGTGCTTATTTAACGGTCGATTTAAAATAAAATACACCGACAGACGCACAGAAAGTATCTTTTTCATACCGATGATGAAATTTTTTTAAAAATTGGTCCAGTTTTGGAGGAGAAAATAGGAGAATATGAAACCTCGATTTTGTCAATTTAAAATACGTTTTATCTGGTCGAAGCGCAACTGTTGCATTCACTCAATATATATATTGATATATATTGTCGCATTCACTCAATATATACATACACTCAATATATATATCGAAGAAAGGAACGGTAACAAAATTAAGGTTTTGGGTGTACAGCCCTCTTAACGAACTCTTTCAAAATTACATCGAAATCTTATGTCAGATTTGAGCGATGACAGCTAGCTATCCAAACGCCTCTTTCTACCACCCCTCTGCAACTCACTAAAACAGTGTTAAACTACTTTTTCACTTCCATTAATTAAATTTATCTATGCTCTCGACAGGGTGCAAAAATTGAATGTTCACGTTACAGTAATCGTATAATTTTAAACGGTAAATCAATCTGGCTTATAAATAATTTGGATCGTCGGTTAAGAGCAAACAGGGTGCGATTGAAGCGTCATGAAAAACACATCATCGCACCGGCACACATTTGCAACGAGCGTAACGGGGATATAAAACAAATTTGGCGCGTATTTATTCAAAATCGCAAATCCTTCCGGTCGCGGCAGCCACCTGCGTGTGTTTGTTTTATTTTCGCATTGTATTATTTTTTCGAGCGATTTATTGCGTGGCCGCGGCCCCCGGTGTGTGGACCCCTGGCCGACACAGACCAAATAAAGCGCGGACTCTCCTAATGAAGTAAACACAGCACACCGGTAATTAAAAATAATAAAAAGGGATGCGCAAACACAAACGCGCCGAAACATCAGAAGTCGAATTTTTTTCAGGAAATATTCCGACTTTGGATACACACATGTATCTACTTTCATCCATATGTATATACATATGTACATACATATATATTGTATATGCACCGAAGTACATGTATGGTTTTTCTTGTATGATGAAAATTGCAACGGGAAAAGTGCACTTGGTCGTTATTGATTTATCAGCTGTTACGCTCATACAATATGAATATTAATCAGACCATTCCAGAGACGTTGATATAATATAAAGCACCCGTTTACTAAAATGATTTTGAATGAAACTATACATTGCATTGCATGAGCAGATTACCTTACATATTTTATTTTTAATTATATTTATACAGGCATACATACACCCATTTTTACTAACCTCTTTTACGTTTCTCGTGGTTTTCGTTTATTTATTTTACACTACATCTATGGTCAAACATTATACATTATACGGTATGTAAATGTATGTAGCTAAACATATTTTAAACTTGCAATGAATTTGTAAAAAACTGAGAGGGAGGATGCCGATTTTATTGGAGCTGTCACAAAAATTATGCTTGATAGGAATCGTAAACTCTACGGATTAATTAACAATCCAGATCTTGTCAGCAGCTTGCCGGCCGGAATTTAGACCCACGACCTCTTTACTGTCAAACAATTTCTCAACCAGTGAGCTACGTTGTGGTGAAATATGAAATAAGTTTACTTTTTCTTAATTAATTTCCATACGCAATGATTTAACTATGGATAAAAATTTTAAATATTCTTTAAAAAATTGGGAGACCATCGGTACAAAACCTAAACCAACTAAAAAAGCAGTGAAAAATAATATAAGACGATTCAAAGCTAAATTTTTTCGATTGATGCTCTTTTAAAAACAAAATACAATATTCCTCCATAGTTTATGCTAAGTAGGAGCTTCAATACCGATAGTACTAATGCGGGTACTAGTGGAATCAGGCCAAAAATTGGCTTTGGGTGTCACCGGTATTAAAAATAAATAACGGTTGTGTCGATTTTATTCAAATTCGCACATTTTTTGTTGTTGAAAATAATATCTCAATGATTAAAAACTATGAAAACGACCGATGCGTATAATTTTCGAAAGCAAACATAAGTGGAGAATACAAAAAAATAAATAAAACCTTTTAAAAATGCTTTTTATGGACATTAAATGTGTTTTTATCAGCGTTGGATTTCAATGTAAAATGGCTCTACGCAGTATTTATGTATTTATTATATATTTCTAGAGAATATGCAGCTACAAATACATAGTTGTAAATATACCCTTTTTTTTCAAACAAATAAACATTATAATCCACAATAATCTGTATTTTAATGTTTGGATTTGGCGTCTCAGGGGTACGGGGTCTTTTTGGCTATCAATAAATTAATTAAAACAAAAACAACATCAGAAATACCACTAATGCCGATATTGTCGTTTTTTCTTTCGGTTATTCCGATATTGAAAATTTCGGTATTTTTGAAATCCACAATGCTAAGATAACCATGAGCTTACTATTGTAAAAATTTCAACCGTAAAATATAAGGATGTAATAAATTTTATAGTGTGGTCATAACACTATCCTAATAAACATATTTCAATAGAAAAAACTCAATATAAAATATGTAGTATTAACAGTGGGAAAAATCCCCAAGTTAAAATACGTACTTTTGACTTTTGATTTGAACTGGACGACTACTTAGAGAGATTTGAAAGCTGAAAAGTACTACAAATGGAAGATGAAATACCCGACTATAAATTCCAATATTCATTTTGAATAGGAATTGACAGATTTTGAGACATCGACCGAACAACACCAAGATATAGAAAAATCGTGCGATTTAAAAAACACATATATCTCCGAATCTCGAGCCAATCAACATTTTTTATTACCATATTCGTGTTTACTGGGAATAGATCTATAAGAAAAGTTATATCTCGTCTCTGAACCATTTTTCGTGTCGAACAGTGTTATCTGTACATGGTACATATGTATATACATATGTAATTGAAAATAATATCAACAATACATTTTTATGACTGAAAAAAAGTATTACAGACTAATTGCTACAACACACGAACAAATTACGGAAATAGGAGACACTTTCGATAGCACCTTTAATTTTTTTCCAGTGTACGATTACCCCTACGTGTTCGTTCTGTCGTTTTTCCACATGTAATTTAATTCGCAAACGCGCGTACATCGGCGTGTTTTCGTTTCGCCCTTCTCTTTTATTACTCGTACGAAAATAAAAATAAAATAAAATGAAAACACAAAACGCACCAAAGTTTCAGCCGCTTTCAGCGAGACCTCATCAACGCCCGCGGAAATTATTAAACTACGAAAAAACGACCCGGTAATTAAATTTCGCCATTAATGGGAATGAGGGGATGCTATGTGCTCGTCCCCTTTTGAATTGGAGCTATCCTGAAAACACGGACGAATATATTGCCTGATAATGCGCCCTCGCACTCCTCGTGAAGTCGTTTGATGATTTTTTTTTATCACTGAGGGGTTGAAAATTTGATTTCGAGTGTATTAAATCCGTGTGTGATGAAACGAGAAAACGCGAGCAGGTTTCAATTATCTGTCGAATAAAAAGAGGGATGCGGTTGTTTTAAGCGCATTGCTTAAAATTGCAATCAGTTCTCTTCCGTTGTGTGCACATTAAACCGATTTATCTACCAGTCAATCACACGTTTATAGTATATGCAAATCTTCTGATATTTTTGTTACGATTAATAATTGCTATTAAAATTCAATAATATTCAAGTACCTGGAACACCTACTGACAAAAATCTATCCGATGACCGTGACATTGAAAGACAAATACAAATACACTATGTGTACAATCCATTAAGCTAGAAAGACGGCTTTTCCACTCCAGTATAGAGGTGAAGAGACATTTTTTTTCCCTTTTTTACTAGTCTGTATACTGGAGAACTATGGACGAAATATAATCAGGAGGCAATTAAGAGGATAAAAGTACAATAAAACACCTGCTATCATGCTCTCTTCGGGCTACTAAGGGGTTGAAGCGGGTCGCATATATTTGTGGAAGGCTACGTACCTCACTCTGGGATACGTGCCCATTCTCAGGATAAGATCGGCCTCACTACGTTATCGTGACTCGATAACGCAGTGAGTCACGATAACGTAGTCAAATTACATATATTCTTGCTGCCGCGATTACTCATTTAAATTCTTCACTGTATATTCGATAGATGGAACTGCTTCAACGACCATCATAAATTACACTGTTCGACAAATGACGACTTTTTTTTGGTTCAGAGACGAGATATGACTTTTCTTATAGATCTATGCCCAGTGAACACGAATCTGGTAATAAAAAATGCTGATTGGCTCGAGATTCGGAGATATATGTGTTTTTTAAATCACGCGATTTTTCTATATATTAGTGTTGTTCGGTTGATGTCTCAAAATTCGTCAATTTCCTATTCAAAATGAATAGTCGGGTATTTTATCTTTCATTTGTAGGACTTTTCAGCTTTCAAATATCTCTAAGTAGTCGTCCAGCTCAAATCAAAAGTCAAAAGTACGTATTTTCACTTGGGGTTTTTGTTCCACTGTAAATACTATTTTATATTGAGTATTTTCTATTGAACCATGTTTATTGGGATAATATTCTGGCCAAACTATCTTTTGTTTTCGTTTAAAAGGGATAATTGGAAGTGTGCTAAATTTTAAATCGGTAAAATTTCGAGCTAAAAACTCGTACTAGTGGAGCACGGTTTTGTGTGTCTGAATTTAAGCATATGTATATTTCCTTTTATTTAATAAAACATATATGAGTCGTTATATATAAAAGTGGCATAAGTCAAAAAGCTAAATATAATGATTTACGTTTTACAATATTTAAAAATACTGGTGGCCTGTAATATGTTTATTCTGCTTTTCCGAGATTCTGGACATATCGAATTAAAATATATGGTAGTAATTTGTGAATTAAGTCAAATAGAAATACTTTTTTTGAAACTGAAAATTAGACTTGTGGGTCTTTCAAATACATATAACGGCTCATATGTATACTATTACTTTCATTATTATTGGTTTAACTACATAATTTTTATGATCTATATATTGTTTATATAAATGATACGAATTGCACTACTCTCCCAATCGTCTGGAATGAGATTGATTATTATTCAATAGCTTATTTTCATAGCGGAACTATTGCGATTTGTAAACGTCTATCAACAAAACTATGTAAACGAAAATACATTAATAAAGTAAATATTAGTCTCGTCTAGAAACCAGGATTAGTTCACTGTGACATAATATGTACAGTAATCTAATTTCAACGTTCGACTATACTAAACATACGTATTTATATACATATGTATGTACATAATATACACAGATAAATATATGTACTTATGTAGATTGGATACGATTTTCAAAAATTAATTAATCAAAATTTGGCTTCGTTGTTTATACGTGTTCGCTATACGATGTTATAAATCGTATTGAATTTTATCGAAGCTCCAGAGAGCGGGTATAAATTACAAACAAAAGCTTAATTTGTTTTCAAAGAGTCAGCCGGAGTATCGTAATCAAATACGCCATTACGCAACCACAACAGCATTTGGGTACTTTGTGTACGGTGAAATCGCGGTAGCACTGTTCGAAAAACGTTTTCGCGGAAAATTAAGCGAAAGCTTTCTCAAGATTACACGCACGCTGTGCGGCACTATTATCTATACGTACGCCATTATATTATTGTTGATAAGCGAACGGCGACGGTATTATTTTGTTTAATCTGGGTGTTATTAAAGGGACGTGCATATTTTTAGCACTCTATTATAGCTTTTATTTATTTTTTATTGTATTCAAATTAAGTAACTTATGAAGTACATAAGTAAGAGTATGAAATAAATGAAAGCCTGGGGAAAACGATATTCGATCAATATGTTCTGTCAGTGATGACTTATATATGCTAACCTTGGGTATTGAACGCTAAAATGCTGCATAAAATCCAATGCGCTCATTTAAGTATGGAACACTGTGTTCTGGACATTACGAGGAAATACAGGAAGTGGAATACGTGGGTGAGAAGTATAATATAATAAGGGTAGTGCGTATAGTGGATAGGGTGAAGAGATTGAAATGTCAATGGGTGGGCCACGTGGCTAGAAGAATGGATGAAAGGTGGACAAAAAAAGTGCCAGAATGATACCCGAAAGAATGGTAAAGGGTAAAAAGTATCGCAAATATTTAATTAAATTTATTAATTCAATTAATTCCATTTTATATCGGAAATGTCTAAAATACAAAATGATTTTACTACTAGTGGTTTTATCCGGCTTTGTAATATAAACCTCGCTCAGTGTTTGTAATATAAACCGCTAATAGTAAAAATTCATTTGTTTTTTATTAAATTTATTTAAACCAAAAAAAAAATATATATACGTATATATTCAACGATATCAATATCGTTGGCATAGAAATAGTTCGATGACGTCACGGATTCTACGAACCAAACAAACATACAAAGTTTCTTTCGAAATTATATATTAGATATCAGAATAAATTTACTATGTCAAGAAATTTTGGAATGCAGTGTGTGGGTATTATTTATCTCCAGTCGTTTCTCATTTTGTTATTGAAGGACTAGAATTGATTTAAGGAAAGAATATTTTTATTTTGTTCAATTTATCATTACAACGGCTCATATACATAATACTACATATTATATGAGCCGGTATCTTTGAAATTGGAGTAATACCACTTTTTCTTCATTTCGAGAAATATCTCGCAAAATATTAAATATAGGTATAATATTTTGCGTTTTACAATATTTAAAAATACTGGTGGCCTTTACTGCGTTAATTATGCTTTCCTGAGATTCTGGACATATCCAATGAAAAGAAGTGATAACAATTTGTGAATTAAATCAAACAGAAATAGTGTTTTTGGAAATGAAAATTAGACTTTCGCCATTTTCAAATATAACGGCTCATATGAATATAATTCAAGTCCGATAGAATTGATTAATGATATGTAAATTCATATGTGGCATAGAAAAACCTTTATAAAATACTAAACATTAAATACGAAGCTACATATGTACATACCTACATGCATATGTATATAATGTTCTGAATTCAATTTGCATATCCCTCCTGTGTGTTAATGGAAATGTATTTTAATATTATTGTACAAATTCAATTATAACATATCGTTAGAAGAATATATGTATGATGATTTGAAGTTCGTGCGAACGCGCGTGTCAGTTTTGTCCGCTATTTACGACAATTCGCGCGTGGTTGTTTTCATTCAATTTGGCGAACTCCACCCCCTCTAAACTGGGGGTAGGGGCGACTGAATCGTTCGCCCTGTGGCTACAGGCTGTTCCTCATCTCTTGATCGTCTGTTGGAGCATCGAGAGACGTGGCCCGAGGCTCGATGCTGTTTGTCGAGCGTTATGCACACGCGCTCGTCTGCATGATTGCGCCACCCCTCAATCTTCTGGACAAATTAAACTTTTCAAGTGGTACGTGAGTCATGTGCCACCCACTGGACGAAAAAAATAAATAAAAGAGAAGAGGAAATAATTAAGAAGAAGTTCAAAAGCTTCGCCGACGTGTGGAACGCACGCTTGGTGTTTCTCTTCGTCTTTGTAAACAACTCTTTAATGAGTTTTTCTTATATACATACATATGTGTACAATCTACATACAACGAGAGAATATATATACATACATGTGTACTCAACAATGTACATATATAATAAAAGGGGACATGCGAACAGTTTGTAATTACACTACAAGAAAGATTGAAACTATGTATTTCAATTATATTATACCCAGCATTATTGCTCGGTGATATCGTTAATACTAACCACCGAGAGGTTCCCGGGTTTAAGTCTTGGGTTAACCTCAATTGAATATAATTAACTCAGAGTATTTCTGCAGTGCTGCTGGTCAGACTTGGATATTTGTGACTCCAAGTAGATCATTTCCTATCAGAATTTGCCAATGTATCTCATTTATTGGTGAAACCAGTGGTGTAGTCGGGCCAGGTTGGGGCAGGTCACCGCCCTTGTACTTCTTTTTGAGCCAGATCGCCGTCCTGGCACTTTGATTGATTTAAACATTGTTTTTCGAGTACACTTAAAAAATATTTTGACTAAAACAACCCGAAACATCGAAAGAAAACATTATTTGAACTATTGACCATTACGTACTTGAGGATAGATAAAAGGAACTCAGCTTAAATGAATAGTCATTTCTTAATTCACATGTTAAAATTTGATAGTTTTTTGACAAATGCATACATATGTACATACATACATACATACATGATTTTAGCATTGCTAAAAGCAAATGTTGCTGTTGACATACAAACACGGGTTTTGCAAAATCAAAGATGTTGAAGATGATGCATTATGGAAGTTTTTATATAATATAAAAAAAATACATCATAATTTCAACAAGTTTTTTTTTTTTTTTTTTTTGTGCCATCTTATCGATTCCCGATAAATCATCACCAGCGATATCGTTGCTCTTCAGATCATGTACGGGCACTACGGAATCATCACTCCGTCCCCAAAATTGTGAATTGGGCTTCTGAATCTCTCACATTCAGAACACCAATTCGTGAGGCTTTTTTCGCTTTAAACGCCTCTGCTGGTGAGTTGTGTCCAATAGCTGCAACGCTTCTACATATGTTAGGGTGACGGTGCAGTCTCAACTCGTGCCTCCCGGCGCATTCTCGGATGACTTCTTTTACTTTTTTGATTTTAAGGTCCTTGTGGATCTCTTCATTTGTGACGAAGCGATATGCATCGGTGATAATCCTCAAAAACTGGTTTTGACATCTTTGCATTTTTTCGATATTGGATGGCTTACTGCATCCCCACAGTTGTATGCCATATGTCCATATTGGCTTCACGATTGCCTGGTATATCAGTTTTTTGCATTGTAGGTCTAATTTGGAGTGTCTTCCTATTAGCCAATGCATTTCTCTTTGTTTCATTCGAATCTGTTCTATTTTTTTTTTTAATATGATGCCTCCACGTAAGCTTTGAGTCAAGATGCAGTCCTAAATATTTGACTGACAAGCTTGTGGAACTTGGATTCCGTTTATGAAAGTCTGAGTGCTGACACTTTCGTCGCAGTGCAAATGTGACCTGCATTGATTTTAGCTCGTTGAGTTTCATTTTCCAGTCCTTGGTCCATTTGCTGATCTTGTTCAGTGCACGCTGCAGGCGTTCAAATGCTTCCTCCTGCGACTCGCTCGATGACATAATGACTGTGTCATCTGCAAATGTTCCAATGAATGTCTCTTCGCTTGTTGGAATGTCAGCAGTGTATATCAGGTAGAGTATAGGCCCTATTACGCTTCCCTGTGGTACTCCTGCAGAGGCTGTGAAAAAGTTAGAGAATGCCTCCTCATGAGCAACTCTGAATTTCAACAAGTAAGAATATTTGTTATTTATTATTTGATTTTTTTTATAAATATTTGGACTACCAATATTAGGATACAACGTTTTTTTTTAGTAAGGAAAAAATCGTGGGGGGGGGGTCGTAAAAATTAAACACCGACCTGGTTATTTTTTATTTACCACTACACCACTGGTTGAAACGGTACATCTAACTACTATTTAAATATGATATAAAATTTATAATCTATTAATTTATATATGTAATTGTTTGATATCATATATGTATGTCGTTGTGGGGTCTGTATTTTCATCATGGTAGAATATGGAATAATTTTTTTTAAATGATCCAAAAAAAATTCCTATAATTCATACAATATAAATTTGTAATTATTTTAAGACTCACAAACCGAAATAGTGTTAATATGAATATTGCATTTATTGAATTCGATTAAATAAATAGTGTGGTTTGAAAATATACATTAAAAATTACTTTAATGACCCAACTCCATAGTATGCGTTTCCAAAAAAAGTTATATGCTCTAATAGTTAAAATTACTGTTAGATCAATCAATCATACATTATTATAAACGTTATTATCATAGGTATTATACATATAAAAATAAATTCTGCCGATTTGGATATTATTTACATACGTATGTATTTATGTATGAATATATGTACATAAGTAGGTACATATGTATGTAAGTTAGGCCAGAGCGTAAAATGCGAATTTTAAATTTTCATCGATGGACCTAGTGGAAAACTTTTATCGTATTAAAGGAACCTTATATTAAAAATATTTAATTTAATAAATGTATTGTGCGTCCAACCAATTGATTTAACCTGACAAAAATTTCGATAAAACATTTTTTTTCATATACATATCTCTTTTTCGGGAATAGTTTAATTTTATTCATTATCTTTAGAAAAAAGTAAACGCTCAATATTCACCGATTGAAATTTAATTCGGTCGATTATAATAAATTTTAACTGATTACCAATAATAACAATAAGTCGCCGCTTCGTTCGAAAGTCCCCATACGAAGCACACTTATGCGCGAGTTAAGGTCTGAGGACAAGCCTCTACCGTTATATTCATTATATTCAAATATCACCAATTCGTCACTTGTATGACACCATCATGTATGACTCCTTCAGTATTACATGATGTGTAGTTAATATTAACAATAAAACGACTAACCAGTAGAGATAAGACACACCTAATTTAATAAGTTGTACCATTAATTTGTGGTACACCTAATTTAATAAATAACGCCATTGATTAAGTCTTCAACACATTCATTGTTTTAAATAAGAGAATATAAACTCATCATTGTTAGAATTTAAGTTAGTCTGTAATCAGCTCTTGTACTGAATATGTTAATAAATCATTATTTTTTTATTCAAACCGTTCGTCTGCAATTATTTATTCTCGCAATGGGTGTTTGTATGGTGGAAGTACTATTTTCAGAAAATCGTCATTATTTTCATGATCCTGTAATTATTTTGAAAATAAAAGTGACTGAGAATTTATTTGAGTATGTATCTTTAATCTGAACACAAAAAAATTAAAATCTAAATATTAAAAATAAATCAAAACTATTTTCGAAAACAGGGATATGAAAAAAGCCAATTTTTTCTATAGTTTTATCGAGATAAATCATTTGGTTGGAGGCACAAAATATTGTTTAAAATCAATGATTTATATAACATTCCCTTGATAGGACGAAAGCTTTTCACTATATCCACGAAAATCCCAAATTCATATAAAATCAATACATATGTATGTACATAAATCATGACTCATAGGATCTCAGCAAAATTTAGTCCTATGATTCGAACTTTATGAACATATATGTATGTACATAAATACATATTATATGTATGTATAATATGTATATGTAAAATATGTATACATATATCACGAACTATGAATCAACCCGTATACCAAACACATTAATTAATGAAAACGAACGTACATCGAAAATTAATACCATACGGCTCTAGAGTGCCCGAGAATCGGTGTACTGAACTCCGTTAAATGTTGTCGCAATTAAGACGCGAAACAATTAAGGGTCCAGCCAGGGCCGGCTCGGTGCCAAAATCACGGCGTTAATTATAATTAGTTAAAGTGGCTCTGGTCGCCGTGGGATTCATTTACAAACGTCGTTAGCGGAACAACACCGTCGACTGGTTTTTGTACGTTTTTCGTCCGCGAGCCGCCACTGCATTTCGCCAAACTCGAACACTTTACGTAGATAGTACGTACATACATACACACGTACGTATGTATTCGTTTGGGAAACGATCGGATTAAACGAGCGAATTGGGCGTCGTTAAGCGGGAAAATAAAATTTAACGAAAGCTAAACATGTACCTGCAGCCGCTTGATTTTACTGTCTTTCGAAATTAAATCGTTTTACCGTTTCAAATAAATTCAATTCATACTGTTGAAAATTCTCAGGAAGATTATTCAGTTCTGTTTTTTTTTGACGGTGACAACATTTGTAAACGGATTGCTTTTTTTTATTATTTGAAACTTTTTGCTTCCTCTAACAAGATGGTAGCCAGTTATGTCGACGAAAGTTTTCGTACTATTGACAAAAAGTTGCAGAAGTGGTAGCAAAGCGGGGCACAGCTGCTTCCAACTCGCGGTCGCAGCCTCCGCTATATTGAAAGCAAACAGACAGAGGCAAAGGCAAAAACTGTCCAAACCCAAAACTTTGGCACAGCTGAGAGGATGTCGACGCTTTGAATTTCCTCTTAGCAACGTTATTTCATATCAATTTGTATTCGTTAAAAATCGCTGTATACTTTGTCAAATTATAGATACACACTGGTCAAACATTCAATGTTGCAAAAAGTATTAACAGCAGAAATGTTGGGAATAAACGAGGGTGCACTGAACGAAGTGCGCTATTCATCCCAGTTTAATCAGAGCTGTACAATGCCAGCACGCCCGCGTGCCTGATGAAGCTCTACGCCAGTACCATTCAAACTGTCGCCACGACATTTAAAAAACAAAAATCACTTTCAAAAAGCTATCCATTGAAATAATTTCATCTGTCTCAGGTATCGATAGCACTATGCAATAAACGCGAATGTAATAATCAATAGTTTATACGAACAAAAATTGTTGTGCTACCATTTTATTTAATTTAAGAATGTGTATTTATTATACTATGTATACACGCACATACATAGTTATACCATCATCATTTTCAGCCATTAACCATCCACTGCTGGATGAAGGCCTCTCCAACACGCTTCAATTCGTCTCTGTTTTGAGCAACTCTCATCCATCTCACTCCACACATATTTCTGATTTCATCCAACCATCTGCCCTGTGGCCTTCTATGCATCCCTTCACATTCTCTCGGGCGCTATTCGAGCACTTCTTTCGTCTATTTATCGTCCACTCTTCTAGCTACGTGACCCACCTATTACCATTTCAATTTATTTATTATTACCATTACATCGTCTGCCTTTATGATACTTCTAGCCCACATATTCCGTTTTCTATCTCTCTTCGTTATGCCAAGCATATAGCGTTCCATACTTTTTTGAGTGCACTGGACCTGATGCAGCATTCTGGCGTTCAATTCCCAAGTTTCAAATTGTCATCAATGAGAAGACACATTGATCGAATATCTTTTTAAATTTGAATACGGCATTCATCTATGTAAATATGGAACCGTTATACATATTTGAAAGTGGCGGATGTCCATTTCTCAGTCCCAAAAACACTAATTTTGTTTGACTTAATTCACAAACTTTCATCACTTTTTATTTTTATTTATATTCTCGAAAAAGTAGAAAAAACGTATTACAGGCCACCAGTATTTTTAAATATTGTTAAACGCAAAACATTATATTTAATGTTTTGCGAAATATTTGTCAAAATGAAGTAAAATGGAATTATTCCACTTTTATATATAACGGCTCATATATGCAAATCAAAATAGGCTTTAAGTCCAGACGAAGTATTTGTCATAACAATAAATTTAGGTATACATAATATAATATATGTAAGATTATAATGTTTCAAAATTTGAAAACGCTGGTATTGGATATGTACTAACAAAGCAGTACACTAGTACACTAAGAACAAAACAAACAAAGGATTGTTTTTGCTTATTTTGGCAAGCTACAAACGTAACACACGTTTGTAAGTTAATTTCCATTCAAAGTACGGTTGATTATAATAAACATGGGAAAAGTCCAATGGTACAATAATAAAATAATGCTATCGATTGAGCGAAATAAATAAAACAATATGTATGTATGTATGCAGTACGTACGTTTGTGCATGTAACACATTTTGATAAAAATAATTTACATGCACATTTTTTTTCCCTCAAACATTAGGAACAACTTCGATAAATCATCGGTGCAAAATGGGAAGGGTAATTATTTAGAAAGTATGTTGCATTTTGTTCATGTTGTTCGGTCAGATTGGACCGATGCGATGGTGCGATGACTCGGTCTGTTTGTCTGTCTCGCCTAATCATAATGGATGGGCTGGATTGAGGTTGATGGATGGGCAGAGGCCCATTGTGGCTCGCGGGCTTTTTGTTCTCCACCCACTTTGAATATCACCACTTAACACCACCGAACCTTTTATTACGCAGGATCCAGCCCACCCACCGCCCACCCTGAAAAATCGCATTTCACGTTTTCCACGTTAAACAAACATTAGGATGCATTTATCTAAACAGACCGTCATAACAAAACGCGGACTCTCCATCAAACGCTCCTGATAATAATACATACATACATATACAGACATATAATTAGAATGTCAGCCGTTGACAATTGAAGGGTGATTCACAACCCACTTCAAATTTCATATTATATTTTTTTTGTAAAAAAATAATAATCAATTTCATTGATCGGGAGAGAATTTGTACCAGAGAAATGTAATAATAATAGAAGGGCCCTTACGAATAAATGATCGTTGTCAATATTACGCGGTGCGTCTCTATAAATACGCTACAACGCACGGAATACAATCGGATCAATTTACTTATAAAAATGTATCCCATGTTGGTTATTGTGTGTTTTTGAATACATCGTGCAATTTTACTCCCCCATCTTGCGAGTAATATAAACAAACAGATAAGTTTTTATTGAACATACATATGTACATACGTCGAGCACCAAGCATCAAATACGACTGATGCTAAAATTATTTAGGATTGTCTGTGGAAAATCGTCATTTGACAACAATATGACGCCTAAAGCCACTTCTATTAATATAACATTTCTCTGATTTGCACATTACATAAAATTGTGAAACATGGTGATATTCTACGTACTGTACGAGTATGTATGTATGTACATATGTAGGTATCGAATACTATTTGACGATGATACATACATACATATGAGGGGTGCCAAACCATAACCATTGCTATGGTCAGTGTGGTTATGAGATCGAGTCATACTGATTGCTGCTGGCCAGACCTTGGTTTGTAACCAGGTCGGTCGTTTCCTACCAGAGATTGCCAATTTTTCTGATTTTCAATGAAACGATCAACAAAATTGCCTTTTTTTCCCCTTTTCTCTCGAAAAATCTTGAGTTATTATGTTATATCCCAAGATTCGCCAGTTTTCTCTCCATAGATATCTCTGTGGATGATTGTTGTATAATTTTTTGTTGATCGTATTATATATATTATATATATACCTATATATATATATATATATAGGATGTTTTCAATGCACTTTGCTATGTTTGACCATATATTTCATGTATAATTTCGAATTATGTAATAATTTGCATTAATATATAATTTGTTGTGTTTCTTGATCTGTATAGTACACTCGTCGCATTGGAGCGATCTGTAATGACGAATGTACATTGATTGATTGAATATAACGTTGTAAGTGTCACATAGACTCATATTCATTTTATTCGTGATTTGTCGTGTGTACGTTATCCTTCACGTGCAAGTATAATATCAATTGCATTGCCACTATTATAAAGATGGATATATGTATTTATGGGTATCAGTATATTTAGCGAGTCTTACAACATTATTTAACTGGATTAATATTGCTAAAGAGATGATTAACACCAAAAAAAGCTGATGATATCTTCATCCACCATGATCAGGGTAGCATGGGACAGTTAAGAGAGACAACGCTATAGAAGTTATCCATTTATTATTATGAAAGTGGTACATAAAAGTTATTATAGCACTTAATTATGATACAAATGATGGCACTTAAAATGTTTTGTTCTTTATATATGTATATGTTACACCGAATCCATGAAATTGTCTATTACAAGCATTCGGCAAGATAATTGCCGAATGCGTGAAAAATGCAAGCACGTTGCCCAGTTCACGGATTCCGTAAATTCTTTACCGAATGCGTGAACTGGACAGCGTGTTATATTATAACCAAGTGTCAAAGTGACAACTGAATAAGGATGTTCAATTTACATATTATTATGTATAATATGACTACATACATATGTTTCACTGTTAAAATATTGATCAAAATGTATAAAAATGGCATTAATTTATGTATAAGTCATATAAGATGATCGAAACATATGTATGTAGTCATATTATACATAATAATATGTAAATTAAACTAAATTAAACATCCTCATTCAGCTGTCACTTTGACACTTGTCCACGCTGTCCAGTTCTAAAAAACAACACTGGAACGCTGCTGTCTATTTGCCGATTCCATGCTTTGAGCAGACAAATTCTTGCCGAATATACGAATTCGCCAAAAAATTTGCCAAATCCGTGAACTGGGCAACATGCTTGCATTTTTCACGCATTCGGCAATTCTGTTGCCGAATGCGTGTAATAGACAATTTCACGGATTCGGTGTAAGTTATATATACATATATATTCTTATATCCAAGAATTATTGATTGCCCATTTAATGATTATATGCAATACCTCGCAGAAGAATTGAAGCTTATTAATAAATGTTGCAATAGGGAATTTATGCATCATTTATTTATTTTTACTGTTTTTAGTCTCTCCTGCAATTTTTATTTTTTGGCACTTGAAACGTTATGGTTTGGAACCCCTCATATAAATATGATAATGCTTGAAGGTTTTCAATGAGATGAGAAATATAACTAAAATGGTAGACATATTTAAGCTAATCTATTGAATTGATGATGAAAACATAAAATAAAACTGCATTGAGAACATCATCCAAAAGTGTACACCGAGAAAATGATGATGAAGTTTCAGCCTAGTATTAGCATACGATGCTGCATGCTGGATTTTTTTCATAATTAAATTCATATTTTACATATGTACATACATACATACATGCATGCATGATCCGTTATATTTATTTATATTTTGTTTTATTTTATTTTACTTTTTCTTTTTCTTTCTCCTTATGTACATTTTTATGTACTATTTTTCTTTTGTTCAATATTAAACTAAGAAAGTGATTTGTGGATTTTATTCTTGATTTTTACACCTTTGTTAATTTTTTTTTCTTTTGTACTATTTTTCTTTTGTTTCTTTTTTATTTTATTTTATCATGTTTTTCTGCTTTTGCTTTTTTCTTTTTATTTTATATTTTACTTATTTTATCTTTGTTTTTTACTTATTTCATCTTTGTTTTTCTTCTGTATCAAATGTAGGCCATTGTGGCGCATTAGGTTCTTCCTGTAATGCCACAATGGTCCAAAACTATAAATAAATAAATAAATATTTGAAAGTGGCGTAAGTCCAATTTTCAGTTCCAAAAATTATATTTCTGTTTATGACTTAATTCACAAATTGTTATCCCTTCTTTTAATTCGATATGTCCAGAATCTTGGAAAAGCAGAGTAAACGAATTACAGGCCACAAGTATTTTTTACTATTGTCAAACGGAAAACATTATGTTTAGTGTTTTGCAAGATATTTCTCGAAATTAAAAAAGTGTACTATGTCACTTTCAATTATAACGGCTCATATATGTATTTGCTAACTTTAGCGCTTCATTCGCCTACTGATTTTCAAAGGCTAGTTAGGTACAATATTATACTAACAATTAACGGAATGACTATTCAAACGCATTCCACTTTAGTACTTGTGACCATGATTCGATATAATATGTATGTATGTATACATATAATACGAGTACAATACTAGACCGGCACACTGCATCGTCTCGACCGATCACTCTGTATGCAGTCAGCGCATAGATGCACTGGATGCGCCATAGTAATGGCTCAATCACGTCCGCCATTGCATCCGATACGGAACGATTTGATTTACCGATTTGTATTTTTGAAATGCACTCGATTTGATTTAAAGCCTTTATTTAAAGGCTCCCCCGAGAGAACCGGACGAAATACGGTCGCCATTTTCCGATACAAATCAATACGTGCGTATGGGTGAGTATAAAGTTAAAATTTTACCAAATCAAAAGCTCGTTTGTTGAAAGTCTTAAACATACATATACGCACGCAATCGAGTCGAATGCAAATTGGCGAAAAGCGACCCTCTCGAAGTTTTCGTAGGGTGTTATTTGTTCTGGGTCCCCATTGAGGCCGCACTGATTGCGACCTGAGTCCTCCCTTATATATAGTTGACGTTAGTTTCTGCGCTTAAATGACCTGTTATTAAAATCGTAATGGGGCAAATATGAATCGTTACTCCGTTTTTCGCATTTGCACTTGCACATTGTCGAGGGGATAGTTTCAATCGGCCAATTTGCCGAAAGGGTAATAAGCTGTGCACATCCTGAAGGGGGAATACAGTTGAACGAACGGACTACACTATAGAAGTCTAATTTTCTATTTCTAGAATTGATTTTATTTCATTAATATTGAAGAATAAATTAAATCGGCATGTTAAAATATTCAAACATATTTAAAATATAGAAAGGAACACGCACGAATGTAATTCCAAATGTAGAATGGCGTTTCAAATTAGAGAGGATAGTACCTAATATTTCTTAAATTCCTTAAGAGGGCTGTACACCAGCGCCTTGTCCATACAAACGTATTACACTTCTGTCTTCCTCAATAATGGCACTGGAGAAATTATTTTTTAATATGTTATGGATATCCACCACTGGCATGTTTTTGTGGTTTTATTTTTTTGATTAGTTATTTTTTACATGAGTCACCAAACATCTAAAAAACGCCTCTTTTTTACAACCACGAAAAGAGTCCAGCGTGCTTATTTAAAGGTTGATTTTAAAAAAAATACGACCACACAAACATAGAAAATATCTTTCTCATACCGATGATGAATTTTTTTTTTAAATTTGTCGAGTTTCGGAGGAGAAAACTGGAGAATACAAAACCTCGATTTTGTCGATTTAAAATAGATATTATCTGGTTGAGGCGCAACTGCCGCATTCACTCAATATATTATATTATATATATATATATATATATATATATATATATATATATATATATATATATATATATATATATATATATATATATATATATATATATATATATATATATATATATATTTTTTTTTATATATATATATATATATATATATATATATATATATATATATATATATATATATATATATATATATAATATGTGATTGTATATATAATAGAGACACTTTGAGCAATTGATGATAACTTTCTAACGCATAAATTTTCCAGAATTCATAAACATTAGAAATCTATTACACACTTTATTGAATTTTCGTTAAATGAATATAAAATAATATTATACATACACTAACAAACAAGAAACTTTCTCGCGGAAAGTCATTAGCTTAAAAGGCGTAGTCGTTAGTTACGAAATTAGGGGAATATTGAGGCTTTTCAATGAAATTGAAATGCAATTATGCAAATTCGTTCAATGGTGGAGGGTTGTGTCTGTGTCGGGACTTTCTTGTACATTTTTCGTTTGAGAGGTTTTGAATAAATTTTGCTATGAAATTCGCTTTTGTGCCTATATTATTACTCTATAGATTTTGTGAAGTATGAACGCACTGGGAGATACGTACATAAAATATCCAAAATGTATTGTAAGTCCTACATTGTATCAACATCACAAGTTGAAGGAAATCGTCGAATATTAAACCAAAAAAAAAATCTGCATTCGAAATATGTTTTCCATACATTTTGAGTCCCAGATTCATCCTTTTAAAATAGAGACCTACAATATACAGAGTTTTCATAACCATTTGAGTGTAGGTACCTACATAATAGTCACTTGTAACTTGAAACTTTCATAATGTTTAAACAAAATAACACAATAATTTATATTTTTATAAAAAATCAAAAATTAACAGCATTTCGTTTTTAACATTGACGCTAAATAAAAACAAAGAAGAAAAGCATTGAATAGTGGTAGATATGGGTTATATTTACATATGTATTACTAAGAAAAATCATCAAACAATAGAAATACAAGAATATTTGGTACAACAGGCATTAATGTGAAATACCGGAGAATTGCGGAAGGGTCTGATTGGACATTGGAATAAGATCTTACTTAATATACAAGAATTATCAATTATATAATTCAAAAGCTTCAACAAAAAACATAAATCACAAAATTTCTTCCTAGATTGTAAGTAAACAAAACGATCTTCGTGAAGAAATCTTGAATTGAAGTATTAATGGATTTTTTCTAAATTATTCACATATACGCGATATAATGAATTCAGTAAAACAGTACTAGAAAATTCTAGATGATTTCTTACAAGTGAATTGAAAAGCAAAGCTATCGTACTATGGGGCTTAAAAGGCTTGAATAGTGTAAAAATTAAACCTAAATTCCTATATGACTTGTTTATTATTAAATCAATATGAAATTTGAAACATAATTTACTATCAAGTAAAATGCCAAGGCCTCTTACACAATCAATTCCAAGTAATTGCTTAGTATTTTTTAAAAAATAAAACAATATAGAGGATGTATGTAAGTCTAGAAAATGTTACCAGTCTTTTTGTAAGTATAGACAATCATCAATTGAAGAGATTTTTTTTAAATTCTATTTCATCATCAAATAGCAGAATAGATGAATTCAATAAGCATAAAGGACCTAGATGAGTACCTTGCAGTACTCCCGAAGATAAATTTTCGATTGATGGAATAAATTTTCGATTGATGGATTTCGTTAGAATAAAACGCTATGAAAGATCATCATATGGTGTTTATAAAATGAGTATATTAGTATGCATTGTTATAAACGAAACTATTTGTTTGAAAATAAAACTCCGAGACTTTGTTTATTATTTTATATAATCCAACGTTTCGTCTTCTTTAACTCTCACATTCATTCTACTACATTAATTTTTTGTATATATTTTTTCATCCCATCTTATATTTAATAATTGTTTCTTTCCCACTTGCCCATTGCCATTTCAATATCTTAAAAGATATTGAAATGGCAATGGGCAGGTTTTGTAGCTAGACAAAATGATGATAGATGTACGAAATAAGTGCTTGAATGGTAACCAATAAAATGCAAAAAGGAAGCCCACAAGAGAGATATGTGGATTAAATTAAACAAATGTGTATGATAAGAATCTTATAAGATGGACGAGAGTTGGCCAAAACAGAGACGGCCATTGATATGATTTCAAAAATGATCTTTGCGTTTTACGTTTTAACTTTCACAAATATTTATGTAAATATAAAGGAGAGTGAGATTTTAACTATTCATTTCAGAGTAAACGCTTCGTGTTATTTTGGCACACAAAAGCTATGTAGGTGTAAAGATCCGGACGGCCGCGTGTGAGGCTTTTCACATACACTTGCGGCTTTCGAATCCATCCTTACGCTTTCATTTATCATTCTAATCTCTCAGCAACCTGGCACCCTCTCAGTCTGCGCTGAAATATTACGCAGCTTTGACGTTTGAATTCTATTTAAACGTTTTTAGCTCCGCAGAGCTTTAAATCTTGCGTACAAATGAAAATCGAGAAGTCGAATCAAACCTCACGTTCGCGTATAGAATCATATTTCAAATATATTCCCTCAACCACATATGTATATACGTATGTATTATTCCTATTTAAAAAAGCAACTATTTGTATTCGGAAGCGTGAAGCATTCCCAAGTGGTGGATATATTCGCGCCAGTCTGACCCTTGGACTAACAAACCATCGATGATGATGGAATTAGAAGAAAACGGGCTCAGGTTTACACTCGGCCACAATGGGGGATTTCGCATTTTTCATCGCACAAAAAACATCCGGCTCCGATGGCACGTGAGCCAACTGCAAATGGACGCATTCGCGTATTCCACCCGAGAGCCGGAAAAAATTTCCAAGGGAGAGCGAGGCGAAAGCCAAAAACTTTCCCCTGTTCGCTGAAAATCTCATTTTTTCTCTCCTTAACCGCCATGTTAGTGGTGTTGCCACTCGCTCAAAAAAATTACTAACACGTGTATCAAACACAATTTCTTAGAGTTGACGGAAATGGAAACCTTCGATATGTATCAATCTGCTGAGTTTTCCGACTTATGAAAATATTTCAATATTCCACCAAAAAGTACCTATCTCCAATTTCTTTATGTTTTTCTCAATGTTAGTTTAATTTAAACCTATTTAATTTTTACCGATTTTTATTTTCCTCTTTATTTTTTGTTTCTTTAAATAAATTAAATTTTTTATGTGTGTATGTTCCTGTTAATATTTTTGTAATATCGAATCAAGAAGAAACCTGTACATACATATATACATACATACATACATACGTATACTGTTTTCTACCAATATTTCCTCTAGAAAAATAGTCGTTATTATATTCGTACATTTTTCTGGCAGTGTTTTAAGTGTGACGAACATACATATATCGAGTCGAAACGACTATTATACTATGGCGAGCGTTATCGCAGACACACAGACACTCAGAATAGCGTAGAATAGAATATATATAAAATATGTCTAAATTATAGACGTACATACATATGTACATATATATGTATATGTATGTATATATGTTTTATCTGGCCACAATGTCATATTACGAAGACACTGTGGCATTTGTTTATTAAAATAAAATAAAATATCATAAAATCATGAAATATCTTAAGCTATCTATTTTCACAGCAATCAAATTGGTAAAAAAAGACCTATAATTTTTATTTTATCTCACGACCATTGCGTTTACATTACATATATTACACATGCGTTCATTCATTCGTAATGAATATGTACATACATACATACATATGTATGTATGTACATATTCGATGTAAATACAATTTCATTTGACAATATTTATTCATTCCAATCAACTAAATATAAATACTTCGATATACATACATATGTATGTAAGTGTTGCGATTTCTTATCGCTTCTTTGTATAATATTTTTGCATTGAACGTTCATGTTTCGCATTCATACAAGAAAAACTCATCGATCAAAAGCATTTTTCTTCAAATAAAACAAGCACCATCCAAACTTACAATTTGACCAAAGTATAAATAGCACTCTACTACGCCCAAAATATGATAATAGCGTAATTTGAAAAACTGAAACGTGCGAGTAATCCGTATGCAATGTGCTACTTGCGGTTTCTCAGATTCTTCCTAGGCTCATTTGTATAATATAAATGGAAATTGAGTCGACTGGTCACTCACTAGCAAGTGGAGAACCCTTTGCGTCGGCAAACGTGGAATATTTGCAGTTCGCTTCAGCACCCCGATAGCAAAGCCAATCCGAATCTTTGCATGAAAATGGAAAGGAAACGATAAATAAAAAATCAAATATACGCGTCGGGGTATGGGGGGGGGGTCCCTCGCCCATTTGAATACGCCCGTTGAATACGGGATGAGCGGTGAGAGGGGGCCCCATGTGGTCAGACGGGGTTTTCCGACTCACCCACCCGACCACCCACTCCCAAACTCCCAATTGGGGTTCGATATCCGCATCCGGAATTATATTATTATGAGGCGCCGCGCCGGATTCATCGCATTCTTGTAAACATTACTTTACGTATAAACAAACGCCCTCGGTCCCGAGAGTGAAATTTTAATTATGTGAAGGATACTTGGCTCGCGAAATTAATTTATGGGGGCGTGGGTGGGAGCAAATTGTGTACCAATTTGGAAATACTTCAACGGCCAAATAGCCAACTACCGGCGAAAATCGCCTCAAATTAGGCACCTAAATAATTTGCATTTGTTGAAGATTCTTCGTGATGAAACCTAATTTGATCCAGACACATGAAACACAATTTTATTTTATTTTTATTTTTACATATATACCAGGAAGGCCTTACAGGTAAATCCCAATGCGCCTTCCTGGCCAATTACAAATACAAATGCAGCATTTTTATTATAAGTCGTTGAATTGCGAGACACTGAAAAAACTCGCAAATTAACGAGACATCTATGAATTGTACATACATTTTTATTGTACATCAATCAAGTTTCAAATAGTGGTGACATAGTAGTGACATTTTTTTTTTCCGGGAACCGTTTCAACAATGAAATTAGAGAAAATTGGCAAACTCTGATAGGAAACGATCAACCTGGAGTCACAAATCCAGGTCTGACCAACAGCATACTCTGAAAAATTCATTTTCATTCAGGGATAGAACCCGGCACCTTCTTGACGGTAAGCAGAAGCTTAACGTCCGAGCTATGCTGCTGGCTATTAAATTAAAAATTCATAAATAAAATATATAAATATCAAGTTTAAAAAAATATATCTATCACTTATTTCAATGAGAATGAGAATGAGAATGCGTATAAAGAGTGAGAATGCATTTTTTTTACAAGATTTTCATAATCTCTGTTTGTTCAGTGACATTCCTGCCCGTTAAAAAGTTGTGATCTGATTTTGAACCATTTAAACTCTTCAGGTCGCTTTGATATCTTTGATATCTATCTATCCCCGACATGCGGGGATTAGCTGACATTGAAGTAGTTAATGTCTCCGACATGAAGCTAGAGGAGTTAAACCATCAACCAACGAATTAAAAATTACATCGTGTCAGATTGAGGCGATGACAGCTAGCTATCTAAACACGTCTTTCTACCGCCCCTTCACAAGTCACAGGCTAAACAGTTATAGAAGTTACTTCATTATCATTTACTCTCATCCCAAAGAAACTTAATATTACAATCTTTTATACTTTCTCACATACGTTTTCAATTCACTAATAGATTTAATATAGAAATATATTGGAAAAATTCGTGGCCCAACTATTGTAGTGTTTTTGCCAAATAGGTAGTTGTCACTTGGCGCAGACAGTTTTGAAAAGAGATGTTCTGGTGCGTCCACACTCCTTATTGGAAGACCAATGGAAGTTGTAATCCTCAATCAATAACGTATTCAACGAAGTGTCAACAACGAATTACGGTATCAACGAGAATATATTTAAGATCAAGACACTTTGCTGTTGGGCAAGCCTACGGTGACATTAGCCAAGTGAAATTACTAAATGTACTGCATTTTGAATAATTAGACTGCTCTAAATAAGTTGATAAATACAAAATTCTGGAACTGTAAAAAGCATAAAATATAATAATTATGGAAAAAAAACTTTTTATTTTGGTGATATTTATTGAAAAAAAAAAATCTTTTAAAAACTTGTAACTTTAGTCAAATAGTAAATAAAATTAGTAAAACAAATAAATAAAACATATTTGTTTTACTAATTTTGACACCTTGTATGTACATATGTACATTGTATATGTATACATATGTATATACATATAATGTGCAGGTTTCTAAAATAAAATGTGAAAAATAGCAAGTGTTGATATACAGCCTATTTTCAGATACTTAAATCATTATGATAATAAATATTATATTCAAAATAGTCCGGAATTTAGAAATTTTTTAAAGAATTTTAGAAAGATTATGTTGATTCCAATGAATAATTGTGACTCCGTTGATCAACAGCAAAAACCTGATCGTTCTATCTTGTGTTCCTTTTATGAACCGATGGTAGAAAGCATTAGATTTATTTTTTCCAGCGATGATATTTTCCTTTAAATAATATACATACTAAGTAATGCGAAAACAAAAAGCTTCAACGCCTTTAGTAGAAATAAAAAAAGAGCCAACACACTTTACATATAGTAAATTATTCATGAAAACACTAAATTAATTACCACTGAATTCAATTTATCTGAATGCTACGTAATCTACCTCGTCTATTATAATTTTAATAGAGCGTAATTAGTAATTGTTTAAAGGCATTGCCTCGCTAAGTCTATTCAAAGAGAAGCCACGCGTCGTCCCTGAGCCGAGCTTACGGATGGTAGGGGGTTGGGGGTAGAAGTGCCCCACTTGCGGCAAAGCCTCCTCGAAAGCTCGAATCACAACATTGCATTTGTTCAGTTTCTTTTGATGTATTATGCAAGTGAGGGTTGAAGTTACGTTATAGATGCAACCATTGTTTCGTGACGTGGCTCCGATCGGTCTACGTGGACAGTGTACGCAAGTCGTTATAGCGATCAATTTTTTATCGGCGAAACTTTTTTGCACATAAATATTATATATGTACATAACACAACACGCGATATGTATAATATGTGTAAGGGAGAAATTCGCGAGCAGCAAATTCCGGACAACTTTTCCCGCGCACTTCCGCCTAATCTCCGAATGACAAATGTTTCGACGCATTAACTCCTCTCCCCAATTAGGCGAATTCTTGGCACCAGCCGAAAACTTTCCCAGCGCTTCCCAAACCAAGCTTTCCCTTCCTGCCGCACTCGAGATCCCACTCCCACTAGCTCTAACCGCAGCTTGTCAACTTTTTGCGCGCGCGCACCCACATCACCAAACCGAAGGTTTCTAACTACATCGAATTGAAATTGTATCGTTTCAATTTCAGTATTGTTTTTGCACTGTTCCATGAGTAAGAAATGCTGGTAGATTACGTCATTCGTGGAATTGAATTATTCCATCTATGTAATTGGAAACATTTCTAATATACATCAACTTAATGAATTAGCACCCATATATTATATTTAAAACTATATAAAGTAAATTTATACATATGTATATGTAGGTACATTAGCATTCACAAATATTTTGTGTAGTAAAATTTTAAAAAGTAAACAGTATGCTTAATTTGCAAAAATATGTATATCGGACAAAATCAATTATGATGTATTTAAATTTTTCTTTGAAAATTGTGAAATTCAGTAGGAAAAACCTTTAAGCATTGTCATTTGTTTTTTCGTATAAAAATTAATTAACTATATATAAACACTTGCTATTTTTTCACATTTTATTTTAGAAATCTGCACATATGTATGTACTAGGGTTTCTGATTTCCTGGACTTTTACACGGGACGGAGCCGGGGATCATTCCCGGGATTCCCGGGATCCCGGGATACATGTAAAAAACTTTTTTTTTCAATTTAATATATTTTTTATTAATAAAAGAATATTTATTTATTTACGAAAAAATATAATTATAAAATTAAACTTACTTAAAGTAGCTTTTTAAGAATACTGAAATATTTAAATGAGAATCCAAAAGCCTAATTCTAGATTTGGCACAAAAATTTCCAGCGCTGGAAAAAACTGTTTCAGTTTCGGTTGAAGTTGGTTCTATTGTTAAAAAGGAACAATTTTTTTAAATTATCGGTATTTTTTCCTGTCGATATTTATATTTTTATTCATTTTTTAAAGTCGAGGCTATTTTTATTTACGTTATTTTGTATGTTCGTCTTTGATAACTCCTTATTTAATTCATCGTCAAACAAACACAATTGTTTCATCTTCATCCGAATCTAAAAGAGTTTCTTCCATTGTGGAATTGTCAATACAAGAAGGATATACTCGCTTCATAATAGTTTCACCGTAGGATATACATTCGCTTTTATTACAACATTTAAAGAATGTTTTGTTCGGTATAAAATCAGAATTATTTAAAATTTGTGTTAAAAAAATCAGTTTTAGGCTTCTTCTTTTAATGTTTGAGAATATTTTACGATTCTTTGTGTATTTGATTTATTATTTCCCTTTGTGCAGTCGTGAAAATGTTGTATATTTTCAAGATTTTTTCAAATCCCATTCCCGGGATTCGAGATAAGAAATCCCGGGACACGGGACAACAAAAATTCTGTGAATTCCCGGGAATGTCTGTCCCGGGTCGACCCGGGTCAGAAACCCTAATATGTACATACAAGGTGTCAAAATTAGTAAAACAAATATGTTTTATTTATTTGTTTTACTAATTTTATTTGCTATTTGACTAAAGTTACAAGTTTTTGAAAGATTTTTTTTTTCAATAAATATCACCAATAAAAAAAGCTTTTTTTCCATAATTATTATGTTTTATGCATTTTAGAGTTCCAGAATTTTGTATTTGTCAATTTATTTAGAGCAGTCTAATCATTCAAAATTTCATTCTTAAATAATTAAATATGTAGTATTGTATTTGAATTATCGTGAACGATCAATTCGAACGATAGACGTCAAGAAGAAATATGACGGAGTATTTCCAAACGTGTCTATTACGATTATTTTTCACCATAGTAATGGGCGGACGTCATTTCCACCTATATTGATGACCAAACCGAGCAAAATGGCAAAGTTTGAAAATGATTAGATAAGAACCCAATTTTTGTCACACGTTCAAATCGTTTTTGAGGTAAGAAGAATTTTGTAATAAAAATAAGTGATAGTGAAAAGTTTATTCAACAAATTGAATAAAATATAAGGCGTTTCAGAATCGGCTTCAATAATATCAACATTTTTGTAAGAAGGGCTTTAGATTACACTTTGACTGTCATCAATGGAGTATTTGCAAGACTGGGCGATGATGATGACGATGTATAGAAAATGTTGGGACAGTCGACCTCCTGGTTAAATTAATTGAACCAGCAGCAATATTAAGACGCACTGAAATCAAATGAAATCTGTTTTACCCTATTAATGGAGAATATATCTATATACGACGCAGCTGCTATAGCGGCTTCCGCAGTGAAAGAGTTGAGTGACAAGAACAGTATTTTCAACTCATATTTTGAGTAAAATCATTATATATGATATTTGGTACTTATGTACAAAAGTTTAATCATACATAGGTGTCGCCTAATCGTCTCGTCTCTGATGAAAGGGTCTCTCGGACTGTATTCGTTGGGGGAGGAGGGGGGGGGTGGCCTCATGTTGAGGGCTTTAAGGATCGAATTCTCTGACCTTTAAAGCGAGCTTTAACATAGGTATCGCCTTGGGCAGTCTGTAGTGGCATAAAAGGTCAGGTTAAATATACAATGGATTAACATAATTATGTAAGACAAAATATAAAGAAACTTTTTTTAGTGTGAATGTTATGAAAAAATATTGAAATACTGTGTTTCTGTTTTTAAAAAATAAATAAATAAATAAAACACTTAAAAATAAATCCGATACTTCATTTTTAGTAGAAAAATTGACTTTTGTTAGAAATTTTAGGTACAAAATAATTTAAGACTGTTTTGAAAAATAGAGTTGCACGATGTTTAAGTTAGGTAATTGTCAATTCCAAATTCATAAATTTATTTCCATCTATGATACAATTACTAACAAAGCACATTTTCAACGTACTGTATAGTTATGAAAATCATAAACTGCCTCCACCCATTAGAATTTTACGATAAAATCCTCAATGCAAAAAGTAGTTTACTAATAAGCATTTATTTAATAGCTGGACAATCTTCATATTGTTATGGTCGCTCCCCACCTGATATATTATAAATGTATAAACAGAGGGCTACCGACGGTGCACTGCGTTCATTTAATACATGAGTATCAGTTAAACATTCAATAGGTGATGTGCCAATCACCAAACACCAGCCGGCAGTCCCTCTTCTATTTCTTCAAATAAAGGAAAGTAAAACCGCCAAGAAAGGAGTCATTATTACTACAATTACACAATTTTCCAATAGCAAATTGCTAATTATGTAACAAAATAATAATAAATAAAAATCCAAGTATTAATACAAAGTTAGTTAAATTAAACGTCAACCAGGAATAATTTCGAAATTTTCGAAGGGATTCATTAATTTACCAAAACAACATCACGCGACCGCAATCTTATCAAAGCAAACCCGTAAATCGAAACGGCGAATAAGAACACGCCCTAAAATAACAACGCAAAATCTTCAATCGTTCGATTGACACAAAATTTGACACGTCGAACACGCGGACGCGATGGGGGTAGATAGACGTACATATGACGAGAGTACAACACGAGGGGGTGGCGTATGGGGTGCGGTTAGGCGAGTTGGAGTTCAGCAGGTGGCGCGGCTTGTATCGGACGCGGCTTGCGGCCGGATGATAAACGGCGCTTGTTCAAACTTTACAGATGTTCCACAGTTTGCCTAGTGGCGACATTCGACTTGTTGTTGTTGCCCTAATGGGCCCACCCCACGCGCCCGCCATTCCTCGGATAAACTTTGCCGCCTCGATCCCAATTATCGTCAGCGATCTCGATCCGACCACTTCTCTCGCATGCTCTTCGATATGACCGGGAGAAAATTTAAATTCCTAAGCAAAAAAAAAAAAGCAACGAGGATATAAACAACTTTGAACGAGCCGTCCTTTTGGCCCTCCCACCCGCCCCACCCACCCATTCTTGTCCCCACAACTCGAGTCCCCGCTTTGTGCTTTACGTTTTCTTGTTGCTCTGACAATGTCTGGGGAAACTCGGATGCGAAACGCCGTTTACCTGTCAAATTACGTTACCCGGATGTTTGAAAAGAAATTCGCAAACGCGGGTCACTGAAATAATATGAGCCGTATACCTTATAGGTTATCGAACGAGTAATTGAGTGACGTGGTGAAAATTACGTGTGGGTGACTCGAGAGATTTACGATTACATTAATAATGTAACGAAAATCACAACGAACTAGCAATTATAGACGGAATTAATTTAATAAATATTTTTAAGCTAATAAAAACTAAATTCAATAAAAATATATAAAACATATTCCCAATATATATTTTTTATGCACTATTTGAATAATTTTAAATTTAATATCACTAAATTTGTTAAAAAAAAAGTCAAGTTATTTTTGACTAGGAACAATCAATATTGTATTGAACTTTGAATTATTTAAATTCAATACTTATAAGGCTAAGCACGACTTTCTTAGTGATTTTATTTATGATGATATCATCTAAATCGATGTTTCCCAATGTGGGATGCAATTTAAATGTTTTGGGAGGCAATGAGCAAATCATTAATATTTGTTACAAATATTTTTGATAAGAATTCCATAATTTTTAATACTGAAAATTATAAATTCTAAAAAGGATCAACAATAATTCACTGTTTTCGGCACGAAATGTTCAAAAACTTCTGGAAATAGATCACAAAGATATCAAAGATATGCCACCAAGCAATTATAGAATACTGTAATACATTAGAATAAATCAAGATGAGCGAAACGACTTTCGAGCGAAACGATGACTTTGAATTCTCGTTTATCAGCCAAAACTTATTATAATCGACCCAATTACACTTCCATATGTGAGTTTTGAGCGTTATTTTTTAAGTACCAGTCTGACATATTCTCTTGATATGACGAGTTTTCCACTAGGTATATCGATGAAAATCCGAAATTCGCGTATTTCACTCCTCATTGAAAAGTTGAGAACAAGAAAATTCCAAAAACGGACAGACGAATTAACTGTGTATATATAATATGTACATATACATACATACAAATATAAGAGACTGTAGAGCTTAGGCTGTATTGATGGCGTCTGCTTATGACAGCTGTATTAATAACTCATGACCTTCATTTATTTTTACAATTTAGTGAGCAATATAATTATGATAGGAGGAGGGGGGTATATCAATTTTTGAAGCATTGAAATAAGACGTGGCTAAAATCAACGGACACAACACAAGTACCACCATAATTACAGTATGTATGTACACACCTCCATGTATAGCATCAATGAATGATCTTACAAAACTACAAACCTGCTAAACCCTTATTCCATACTCCTTCCATACAGATCACGACCGTCCTCTACAAATTTTACGCACCCAATGATTGTCAGACGATTTAGCTTTGCTTTTGGTGGTGTAATGAATCTAGTCGCTGACGACGCGACGAGACCGGGAAAACTGTTTACACCAAATGGATGTGCGTTTAATGAGGGCGCCAATTGCGAATTCAGGTCGTGTAGTTCCCGGAAAACGGGAGGGGTCTCGGGAAGGAGCCCAAACCCCCAGCACCATTATCGTGCGTTCGTAAGCATACCGAGGAAAGTTCAATATGAACCAGTTTAGTTAGAATGCTAATTCACCACGTCCAGACTGTGGGATTTTTCCGTATGCAAAATTTGAACTGTGCGTGAGACGTTCGGGGGGGTTTTTCATTCAAGAAGACATTTATTAGCCGGGAGGTTTTCTTTTCATTTGAGACGGCAACAACTAAAATAAAAACAAATTACTCTGCAATAAAATTGGATGTTTTTTTTTTTTTTTTTTTGATAGTCGGAGAGGGGGAGTTGTGTGCAGTCAGGGGTTTGTAAGCTCGCCTTGCCCCAGTTTTCCGGTCGGGCGCCCTCTATTAAGGTAATACGTTTCAATTTCTTTCTACCCCCGTCGTCTGGGGGTGTTGGGGAGTCCAACAGGCGAGGAAGAGCCGGTCGGGGGCCTCGGCAGTCTTGTCAGCCTGATGAAATCAAGTAGGATTTGCATTTCGTTCACTTCGCAGCCTCCGCGACGCAGACGGGGAAAATTCCTCAGCAGCCTCACCCCGCTTCTCAAACGCGAGAGTAAAGTGCATACAAAATAAAAGCACACACTCATAAGCCGTTTCGAATCCGCAAACAGAAGAGGCGATCCGTATCAAAAAGCTTATTCGGGTCATCGAGTTAATTCGTCCCGAGTTAACACGCCAGAAAATTATGTGCGGATTTGCATATTTACGAGTCGCGTGCCGGTGTACTAAGGGTACGTATAATATGACTTTAATTTAAAAATCGTGAAGTTGCGGATTTTCGGCACGCACTCGCCGGCATATAATATTTATTTTTGTGTAATAATAATGCGTAGTTATTCGGCACTTTGTTACGCGTCGCGGGCGGCTAGATGAGATAGCGAAAAATATCCAAATCGCGTGTTATAAATAAACACACCGGTTAAGTCGGATCAAATTAAAGCATTGTGTAATTAATTTTATTTTTATACTACGCCAAGTTTTACGCGCGTAGCGTTGGAGTGATGAAAATCGATTGTGTAGGGTTGCATGACACAATTTCGATTTTTTCAGCGGAAAAATCGTACAGGAAAGGCTCCAAGGGTGGCTTTCTATGCAAGGGGCCCTCTCTCTCTGCGATTGACAGGGATTCTCGAAGATTTCGTTATTGCGTGTCGGACGCATTTCTCCTCCTTCGTATCCAGCAATGCTCCTTTTCGCCATTTTCCAGAAGGGGAACCCCACTGACGCCTCGTAAAATAATTTTCGCTTGCTTGCGCACTGATATGCGGTATTGTATATGTTTATACACAATTGAGAACAAAATATATCTCTATATAAAATTCCATCTATAACGTCGACAACAATGAAAGTAGTACATAAAATTTTACTGAAAACGCAAATTATTCTGAAATTTGATTCAACTGTACTTCTGTTTGTATTCTACCGCGTTATGAACTTTAAGTCGGGTGTGTCTGGTTGCAAGAGAATTGTTTTGAATTTAGTTCCGTAATCTGCACAAACACTCGCTTACTCGTGTCGTGCCTTTTGTGCGTTGACGATAATGTAAACCAGATCCTTGCGGAGGCAATATCAGGCTTGGCTGCTTGCAATCCTTTGTACTGTGATAATCCGCGAAAATTGAAGATTATCCCCGCGAAATGGTACTCGTCAAATTTGAAATGAAGCACCATTACTGTATCAGATTCATATAAAATTGCTTGACTGAAATGAAAAAACGACGAATAAAACTGACACGAAGTAAGAAAAATAAAATAAAGCTTATCATATGTACGTACACGTGTAAACTTTTATGTTATCAAAACAAATATTTTTTTGTTGTGTATAATGTTAAAATGGCTGCTCATACAACAGGTGAACTGTTTACATGACAAGAATATGCGTCACGCTATCTGATCACACCTCCTCAAACATGTTTACATTATTGCATACATATTTTCTTAAATGTTACCTAGTCATTTTAACATACATATGTAAGTATGTAATCTATGACATATGGTTTTGCAAAATGGCATAGGAAATAAAAATGCTTTATCTTTTGTAGATAGCAGATATGCGTTTCAAATAAATACATAAAAAAATTCCATTCCTACTGCAATTCCAGATTTCTTCACAATAATCGTTTTGTTACCTTACAATCTAGGAGGAAAATTTATGATGTATGTGTTTTGTTAAAACTTTTGAATTATATGTAATTGATAATCCTTCTTCATTTAGTAAAATCCTATTCGAATGACCAATCAGATCCCTCCGTAATCCTTCATTATTTCACATTTAATCCTTGTTCTACAAATTATTTCTGTAATTCCTTTTTATATAGATATTAATCTTCTTTTAACAATATTTACCCTCATATTGATCCTTTTTGCTCGTAATTTTTTTTAGTATCACTAATGTATAATCCATATCTACGATCAATCAATACTTTTCTTCTATTTTTTTGCTTTAAGGGGGTATTCTAGTCTAGAAATTTGAAAAAATCAATTTTTTTTTCATATTTTCAAATCATAAACCTTTAAAATACATATGTCTTTAAGATGATTTTTCAAAATTAAAATTATTTTCTGTTTTAGTGACGTGGCATCTAACCGGCGCATAACTTTACCCGAAACTTTAAACGCGTGTATCTCGAAACTACTTTTTTTTTACTGATCCAATATACTTGAAATTTAGTGTGAGCCTTCTCTATACATTACTCTATCGCACTAACTAAAACTACAACAAAATTTCAATTTTTACTATTTTTTAAAAATTGAATTAAGTCAAAAAAACTGGTAAAAAATGTCTTTTTATTTCAGACAGCCGCTATTTTGCAAAAAAAATTTTTTTGACTTTTCCGTAGTTTGGGCGATTGCAGCATTAGTTTGGATTAAGAATTAATTTGTTTTCTTGATATCAGATTACTATAAGGGTTGCTATCGTGACAACCAGGGCGCGCCATTTTTTAAGACCCCTCACTTCATCAGCCTGTAACGTTTTGAATTTAAATTTTTTTCCTTTGGTTATTTTTTTATGTATTCTTCAAACATTAATAAATATTTGGTAAAATAATGGCTACTAAAAATATTTTTAGTAGCCATTATTTTTAGTAGCCATTCATGACTCTAGACTAGAATACCCCCTTAATTAATAGAACCTTTAATAAATAAACAAATAAATAACGGAATGGATTCCTATTGATTTTCTTCACATTGTTTAAACAATCAATGCAATCGGATGAAATGTTAAATTAATATAAAATTTTATGAACATCTATAGATATATATGCTTATAACGATTTTATCTTCCGTTATTTAAAATAAATCCTTTCTGTATATATTGCTTAGTGCTTACACAATATATACATAGGTGGCTAAGCCGAATAGGAAATGAAATATAAAATATAAGTAACATAATGTGGCATGACTTGGATAATTATTAATTAACAGGTCAAGACTTAAATACAATTCAAAATCAACAATCAATGAAAAAATTGGAGAAACTGAGTGGCTTGTCACACACACACACCCACACACATGCTGATGCACACGCTTGATTAATAAACTTAACCCGTTTTCCGTTTCGTATGAACGGAGTGTTGACATGCGACAATTAAGCTCGCGCGCTGGCGCTTTGCCCTTTGCGACTTTCCGAATTAAAAGCTCTCTACTTTTAGGCAATATTGCGCGCGAGCTTGACAGATTGTCAACATTTGTCAAGAAATCAACGTGCCAGCCAGTCTCGGGACGGATGGACACGCAAACGCGCCTATTTGTCACGTTCTAACTCGACAAATCGCCTACAAATTACCCGCATTCATACATATGTACATAACGAGAAAAAGCTTACTATTTTAATTTAACCAATCTATAACGAGATCCGCCGCCTTTAAATGGCACGATTAACATGCCAGTTTGGTGGCGCAACAAAGAGGCTGTTTTCGCGCCGCAGACATTTGATTCTTGCCAGACGAATACTAGTGAGCTTAATGCGCCCTCCTCAGAAATTAGACGTAAAAGCCGTCCTCCCTCCCGGCTGAAGGGGCGATCCATTAAAACGTAGACATCAATTAAAGCGAATGCTTGAAACGCATAACTGAGCACTTGTAAGCCTCCGTCCGCTGCAGCAGTCGCTATTCGATGGAAAAGCCATGGAAATGGGAAAATTCTTCCGCTCTAAAATTTCGCCAAATTTCATTAAATTACGCAGAGCACCTCCAAAGTTATCAAATGTAATTAAGCTCATGGGTTTGCATGCTGTCTTTAATAATCATTGTATTGCAGGATGTAAATTCTTCAAAGTGCAATGAAAACGTAATGGAAAATTGACTTAAAAATCGTATCACCATATATATCGCTTCTATACCTGGCAAGGTCGATCGTTTGCTTTCAGAGTTTGCCAATTTATCCGATTTCTTTGGAATTGTTTTTAACAAATTGGCAATTCTGTTCTATTTCTCGCAACATTCGAGTTTACTCATAATTTGTTGATATTTAAAATGCTGCAAAAATTTGTCCATTAATATCTCTATAATGATTGTAATATTGATGATCGATGTTTGTAATTGACCTTGGATTATACGTATGTTGAATGTTAACAACGGATGCCGGGTTTATAAAAATGGAAAAAAAGCCTGTATAAATAAATAAATCATACCATTATATCCACTCAGTTGTTGATCTATCAGGCTTGTTGATGAATGATGAACTGAAATATAAACAGTTTACAAACAGTTTACATTAAAAATAGTTGGTTATTAAAAATTAATTTGAATATTTCAAATATGGAATTGTATGTTGAAAGAAAAATAATACATTTGGTTTCATTTGTTTCAATATACAATATATTTTCATGTACGAGTACCTCCATTTTGTTTTTATATTAGTTATTAATTTATTTGTTTTTATTAATTATTTTGACAATATTATTCAACAAGTGGAATTATAAGAACCTTTTTTGTATAAAATATTCTCCACTGTATTAAATTCAATGTTGCACAATATACGATACATATGTATGTATGTAGGTAGTGTAACAAAAAATATAGGCATGCGGAAAGTAGCTTAATTGGTAAAAAATTATATTTATTGCTATGCTAATTCCGTTATCATATTATGTGATAAAATATTTACTTTAACTCAACTTCAGTGTTTCAAAATGAATTCTTAATGTTTAAATGAAAATATAAGCCGACGAAAAAACGGAATACTAGCAACTGACTGTATTTTGTTTTATTTTTTCAAATAAAATATATTAACCTTTTGAATTTATACATATTTATGGATGAAAAAACGTTGGCAACGACCAAACAAATGAAAAATGTTTATTTTAGTCCATATGTATTGATCTACAGCTAACGTTACTGATTTTTCGTGTTCCTATTTGAGTGTATTTTCGTATATTGTGCGTTCATAATGATTGAAATCATACGTGAATTATCCATTTAGAAGTAAAGTGATAAGTTACAAAAGTAAAACACTAATAATAACATCGCAGTTTGACAAAAATAATTTCAAATAACCATTTGAAAGTTTATAGTGTGCGCCATTTAAATAAAATTCGATCTAACTGTCGGTATAAATAAAAGTTTTGTGAAATTTGTATTTTCGTAGTTGTGCGAGAAAAAATAGCGACTTCAAATTGGTAACATGTAAGCTATTTATTTATATAATACACATATGTATCTATGGGACAAGTACTAATACATTAATAACATTAATTTATTTTAGCATTCAAGTATATTTTGTGCTATTGAAAAAACCGGAAGCATCTGATATGTAAGTTCCTTACTTTATATTAACAATAAATACAACCGGATCAAAAATCGTTATCATTTTCGAAATATAAAGTTAATATTTATTATTAATAATATAAAATATAACTCCGTGTTTTACCATTCCAAGTGACGTCATAACAAATATTGTTATATCTATAGAAATATACTCTTATGAAGTGTAATAATTTGAACGAAATATATCACAAGCGTCAAATAAATCTCATTTTCATCCATCACACATTGGTTTTTCTTTGCACACATTTCAGAGTGGTTGTTTATTTTGGTACATATAATTCGGTTTATTTTAATATTAAAACCTAGATTGATCCGGGTGTTTTCAGACTGAAAGATTAATGAGTGCAATCACAGAAAAACGTTTTCTTTAAATATTCTTTATACTCCCTTACGTTTTTGGCAAATCCATTTTCATTCCGGGTCGTGAAGGGCCCGCGGGACGGCCGCGACACCCTGCTCGGTCCCCCCTGAAAGGAGTCGTAATTTTTTATGTCAAATGGCCGTTCCCTGGTAACTGTCTCCAATAAAACCAAAGCGCCGATCATTAATTTTATTGTCGTCCGTGTTGTGCGGGGACCGAAGCCTACCCACCCAGTGTAATGAAGAACGGGGGAAATGTACACGTTTTGTTCCCAAGTACCTGCCCAATAAAATTCCCATAGCTTTAATTTCCACAATGGGATGTTTAACCCCTTTTTATACGATAGAATAAATCTTGTTTTTAAATGCGACGTAAAATAAAATAAAAATAACGTCTCGGCTTCGCAATGATTAGGCACTAATAAGGTTTGTTTTCCGGTCAAATTTGTTTCATTTTTGTTTCCGCCGAAAGCTCGCTTTGATTTTTTTCACTTTTGTTTATTTTTGTCCATCTTTATATTTTATCTTGTCGTTTTCTTATAAATTTTTTCAAATATATTAAGTTTTTTGTTGATTCGATGTTGTTCAAGCTACAATTTTTTAAATAACATTCTGTGCCATATTTTTTAATCCATTGAAACCAAAAATTTCATATTATATCTTATTGTGCACCATTTACACTTAAATACCGGAAACAAAAAAGTGCCACAAAATCTAAAATCGGTATTATGCCAGAAATACGTTCTACATAATTATAATATATGCCAGCAACAATGTTTTTTTTTATATTAAAATGATTATTATTATTACTAAATTATGTTCACAATACATTTTATATCTATTTTAATAACTACTTATATCTATTTAAATCTACTGATTATTTTCTATTTTACAATTTTTATTTTATTTTATAAGTAATCATAGTATTATATTATTCTAATGTTAATGTACAGCATAATAGGAAAAATAGCTCAAAAATCTATTTACAATTCTGCAACAATGTTTTAAAATATGTTCCAAGTCCCCAAAGTCAAATTTTCAAAAGTGTATATCAAAAGCAAGTTTGTATACATATATATATATACATAAATTGTTGTATAATGCATTGACAAAAACTGATGTATCTCAAAATCTTAAAAATGTCACTTGGATCCTTTTTTATTTCCGGTATTCACTTTATTCATTAACTTGAACTTTCACAAATAAGTTGATGATGATTTAGCCCCAACCTTCCTCACATTTCCATAAAACTAACTATATATACATAGATCTTCCTTAGAAGATCGATCATGTATTTGATACTGTAAGATTATCTTGGCGTTGATTTATTTCAAATAAACAAATTTGTCCGGGGACAATTGTCTGGATAATTCCAACCTTTACATAAAAATTACCCAATATACACAAAATTTCATGTATTTTAATATGAATAGTTTCCAATTTCAAATGTGCATTAAAATTTTCAATTTGTTCTTCGTTAGCATCAGATAAAGGTATGTATGTATATGTATACTTCATCTGTATGAACATCACTTTTTCCGATATTAGAATAAAATTTGATTCTGATTTAGAAGTTTTTTTTCTCCATTTCCTGTTATTTTATTTTTATGCAGTGTGTCATCGGATTCAGAATGGAAAACTGAATAGTTATCTTGAGTGAACTTGCCACTTTCGATACATTTTGATTCACATAACCCAATATTTGTAATTTTAGTCTTGTCATTTCTTTCAAAATATTAAGGCCTATCTTCCCTATTCCTATTCCATGTTCTTATTTTCTTAACCATTTTGAGCTGGGAGATTCTTCGCATCCTTGTTCAATTTAAGGGGCGCCCAGGACAGTTTTTTCTCCATGGTAGTTTTCTAAGGAAAATTAGTGCACTGGTTCCCCTCTTGCTTTCTACACCGCAGCTCTATATAATTCTAATTGTGGGTGTCTGATCCTAATCCTTTCCGATGTCATCTTCAGCATTAAAACAGAACTGATAAGTGCTGATGCCTACTATCAGGGATTTAATTTCAGAGCTACCTTCTCATAGAAAGGTGATGATCCAACATTAATGAGTCATTTTTACCCGGGATAGAATATCAGTTTCTTCAATGCTGGGCTAGCAATAATTTCGGCACTGAAAGAAGAAGAACTACATATGGGTTTAGGTGATCCGGGCTGTTATATAGGTGCTTATATTAAAATTACTATTAAATTTGTATTTGAAAGTATGAAATAAACTTTAATTTCTTTTACAAAGCACTAATTTGTAAAAAATAGTTATATCGTCGTTTGTAAAAATCTCGTTTATTGTTGAGTGAATAAATCAGGGTCTTCCACAATTCGCTATTTTCGCATATAATGAATGATTATTTCAATTCCTCATTATCATTTTATCCCCTCACCAAGTGATGAAAGCCTCTTATATTCCAGTCAGTTTAATGCACCCTTCATTCCCTGTGTTTTATACACTTTAATTATATCAAACATTGTATGTATGTATGTATTTATTATTTAAAAAAAACTTGAATTTATGTGTATTCATTAGGTTTTTTAAAAATACACTGTATAAATCACGTATTTCCGCTACTTTTTCGCGACAGCGGCGACACCGCCCAATTGAAAAGCGGAAAAATGTATTCGCTTAAGCCTCAAATACGTAGGCCCAATTTAACAGGGCGGGTCACCGGCCCATCATCAGATAATAAAATGTGGTGGTTTGCCCAGCGTCGGCTCACGTCTGCCCTAACGAGCGAGCTGGCCGGGAAATTGGTAATCGATCCCGGGTGTATTCCACCCCCAACCTCCCCAAATGTATAAGTCTGGTCTGATATAATAACTGGGCCTGCGGGATATAATAACCGACCCAGACGACTAATGCTCGATCGACGCCTCACCACCCCTCTCCTCCATATTTTCAAGATTGCAAGGTTCGTGTGATTGTATATTTATATATAAAATATGTACATATTATGTATGAATGTATGTATGTATGTGGATTGTGAATGTGAAAGGTTGTGTTGGCGCGCCGTATAATGCATTCGGAACGGTATTGATGGCGATTTGAAGCGGAATATTTCAAAGACGCCGTATCGCACCTCTCTCTCCCCTTTTGAGCAAACCGGAAGTCGACGTGGGATATCGGATGGAGCAATCAATCCGTGTGGAGGCTCTCGCGGCCGCGCTATCAATCAATGTGTCCGACCTCTGTCTGGTGGCCAAGTAAGCGATATCTGACCCAGCTTACTGCCATCAGATTCTCCTGTGTCAGTGACTTCGCAAATGGTGTGCTCTTTCGACAAAGTATTTCCATTGTTTCCTTTATAATTTTGTTATATTTCGATTTTCCTCAATATCATAATATATTCTTTCAAATTTTAAATCTTGATACGTAATGGTTTTTACAAACCTCCTTTACGTTTCACTTACGATTACAATTCAGGAAAAAATTTGCCTCTTATCCGATCGGTTTCATACTCTGCCATATTGCTCATTTTGGTCATCAATATACACTAGTGAATAGCCCGATGAAATATCATCGCATGGGTAAAAAATTATTAAATACTCGTATAAAACTAAAAAAAATCCGGAACCGGAACCGTTATTTTCGTAGACTCTCATAGATAGTTTTCAATTCTTTATTTGTAATAATTTTCAATTCTTAAAGTTAACGTTAACAAAATGTAATATTTTCCGATTATACACAAACGGTCATTGACCTCGTAACGTTGAATATTATTATTACACATAACAAATTACGTGCATATACATATGATGTGTATTTACAACACGCATTCTGGGCGAGGAAATGGCGTGCGGCGCGGGCTCGTGAGAACATTGCGTTTGGATCGGAGGGTCCGAGGTTCGATTCCCGGCGCCCGCGGTGAATGAAATCAATTTTTTTCTCGAATATCGTCAAAATATAAATAAATTTTAAATTTAGATAAAAATAAATATATAAAAAAATGGTTCAAAACCTCGCTAAAATGAGAGGAATATTTCAATTAATGTTTAAAAAAAAATGCGAAATGAAGAATTGGATTTGGCGTGATGTACGTGACCATTAGCTCAATTTAGACCTATATTCAGGCTATTTGGGGTGATCGGTTCGAGTCGCGACAAAGTCGTCTCGTCGAAAAATGAATTTATCGATTCATTCATTATGTTCGGCGAGAGTTAAGACACACACAGATTACCGTCTTTATATATATGATATAATTAAATGGATCCTCCGCCATTACGATAGAGATAAAATATCGTTTAAGACGCGTTTGAAGTTTGCAAATTTGAAATCTGGATGACGTCTATGTAGTCTTTAGTTTTATACATACATATATGGCGGTAGTAAAATAAAATTATTGGTATTTTTATTCAAAATAATTTATATATCTTAATATTATATACAAAACTAAAAAAAAAGAGGTTTGTTTTTAAAAAACTTTTTTTTTCTTTAGTTTCAGGATAGGATGTAAAAAAGCGCTAACTTCCTTCTGCATATAGTATTATTGCGTAGGGGTGGGTTCAGGATCCAACGATTCCGATTCCAATTAATCAACGATTCTGGAGGTCCACATGAAACCACCGCTCTCTCCAGAGAAATCTAATCTACCGTGTTTACCTCCTTATAAAAGACAAGTTGCCATGCCAGCAGCATAGCTCGGTCTTTAAGCTTCTGCTTAGCGTCGAGAGGTGCTGTGTTCGATCTTATGAGCTGACCTCGATTGAAAAGAATTTTTCCGAGTATATCTGTAGTGCTGCTGGTCAGACCTGGATATTTGTGACTCCAGGTCGATCGTTTTCTATCTGAGTTTGCCAATTTTCTCTGATTTAAT
This sequence comes from Arctopsyche grandis, assembly GCF_051622035.1. Lineage (NCBI taxonomy): Eukaryota > Metazoa > Arthropoda > Insecta > Trichoptera > Hydropsychidae > Arctopsyche > Arctopsyche grandis. The sequence goes on from NC_135359.1 coordinate 15,105,872, forward strand.
TTTTGAAACGGTTCCCGGTAAAATTGGCTAAATATCCCTCCTACCTACTATGTCAACACTATTTGAGATTGATTAATGTACGATAAAATGTATGTACAATTCATAGATCTCTCGTTAATTTGCGAGTTTTTCAATGTCTCATTATTCAGCGACTTGTATAATAAATAGAGGTAGGATAGTCACAGTGCTATACATTGTTTGGCAAACCTTTAACAATGCATTTACAACCTTTGAACAATACACGGCCCCCTCAGGCTCCGGTGACTAATAATAAAATGCTGTAATGTTTGTTATTGTCCAGGAAGGCGCATTGCAGTTACCTGTGAGGCCTTCCTGGTATATATGTAAAAAAAAGGTCTGTATTGTTCACCCACGAATGCACTTACATAGACCATATTTTATAGGCCAGTTAGTGTTATTAGTGATATTGACAGTGAGTGTTAATTTTATTATCTGAATGAATTTCGATCGATTAATTGATTGGAAATGATTTATAAAAATAAAAATTTCGCATAACTCCTTCGATTCGTACTCTTTTTGCTTTGTTCTATCGAAAAGTTGAAGATCTGCCATCAACTGTGAAACAATTCGGAATGGATAATACATAATATCCAAGGTTATGTTTGTGTGAAATATTCCGCTTAAAATATTAAATATTTACAATGCTTCCGAAATTGTATAATATTTGAAGCAAAATTGTGTATATAATAACAAAGGATATCATCAAGGACATTATCCTAAATCCGTATCGCAGAATAACGAGGCTTAAAACCAATAACGGATATTGCTGTTTGTGAAACGTTTGCGTGTTTTGGTACTATTATAATTCCCAGTTCGACATTCAACAACAATTTTCAATATTAAATGATAGCCTATTTCATTTGTATATGTATGTACATACATATATACATACATTTATTCAAATTTAAGATTATTTCAACTAGTTGAAAAAAAAATGAGAAAGTGTCTAGAGAAAAAAAATGGGCATCATCATGGCGATACAGGAGGATAATGTGAGTAATTTTTATTAAAAACCCTCCAAGGCGCATAAATCCTTTGCAGATTACTGAAATATTAAAACCGGAAGCCTTCTTCGTAGAAAAGAACGAAAGCGAAATTCTTACGACGTTTAAAAGTTGCTTAAACAACGTGGAAAATATTGCGTATAATTGGATGGGGCCAACGAGATAGCCGGATTCCCACCCCGGGGTTGAAGGCGCACGAAGGGTTTTCCATCCCTTACTGGCCCTGTTGGGAGGCTGCCATCCCTTTCGTCCAACAAGGATCATAAAACGAAGTAAAAGACGACGCCAAGAAGGGACGCGAGGGAAACTCGCGGGGAAAATTTTCCGGGTGGCCAGCGGCGAGGATAAATTGAATACAATGAAAATTTTAATTCAGAAAAGGATACGGTATATATTATATTATACGAGCCGAATCCACCTCAAAAAACATCTTCACATTAGTCGCATATTTGACAGTGAACCGAGCTTCTTTATGAATATTTAATTGGAGAGCCGCATACCGTAATAAATGTATATATGTATGTATATGTACATAGTTATTCAAAATTAATCATACTTATGTATCTATGTATGTATTATTCGTACATTTATAAATCTCTTATATGTGTGGATATATGAAAATCAATTATGAAATATATATTTTATTTTTATACGAATAATTGGATAGCTTTTGATTAAAAGAAATGTCTCTCACATTGTTTCTGTTTAATCTTTCGTTCCTTGAGTGTTCAAAAATTTAATCATATTTTAACACGTTGTATGTAGAGGGGTGCATTCGCTATCCAGACGTTTAATACGTCGTAAATCCACTCAGTTCCATCTCCAGACAATGTTCCCGTCTGGATGTCTCAGTGAGTGTCACGGTATCAACATGGGGAGGGGAATTTTTTTCGTCAAGCCGGTAACATCATATCCCCTGTTCACTTAGTGTCATTTCGCAGGACAACTCCCGATTCGGGAGTATCGCGTTAAATTCCCTCGCTTCCTCGAAAATTATTCCAGAATACTGAGAAATATTTATTTTGATATAAAAATAAAAGTGTTTCTCAAACGATAGCATATATTCCGAGTCTGCCAATTTGAAATTCAATACGTTCAATTTCAATTATCGTAATGGCTGTGAGGATAAGGCGACATCAGCAGTTACGTTAACCGGAAGTCGACGCTAATGACATCGTAATTGACGACAAAAACGACGCCAAGCTTTCGCCAAAGTCTCGACAGAATGATAATGAGAACTATCCCAAAGGTTACCTTTAGAAAAAATGTGAAAAACGACCCTCATACATCAACGAGAGCACGTACAAAAAGACCCACATAAACTTGGTCAATCGAAGCCAAAATTACCGACGGGTTAATTATGAAGGAGGAGTCTTATAGGGGCAAGATAATAGATAGATGTAAAAGTTTGTTTTTACACGAGCAAACTTCACCTATTCCCGCAAGTCTAAATACTTAATATCGATCCTGGATGATAAACTTTTCGAGGGTGAAAATTAAGGAAAGTTTTGTCCTAGGAAGCGGGCTCTTCTCCCGCCGTACTCTAAAGCACCTATCTGCCTGAAAGGGGTTTTAATCAGCATCTAATTTATATATAATTAGCAAGGAGAGCAGATTACATTGCTTCATGCAGCTTTTGACAACGACTCTCTAATTGAAAGATAGAAATTAAATTTGAAATATCAATTCGATTTCGTTAACACCACATTAATTTCGACGATGTCTAAAATGTACTCATTTAGTATTCAAATACCTTAAGGTATTAGTCGAAATCCATTCGGAAAGCCGTCAAAATGTAAGTTGCAAAGGAAACAGAAAACGTGTGTGTGTTTGAAGGGGTAGATAGGGAGTAGGGGATGTGATATACGTCGGTGTCCGGTAAGGGGTGGACGCATGTGGCGACTGCAGGGGAAACTTTTCTCATTTATTTCCAATTCAATATGTCGCAATTGAGAGGAACGCCCGACCGGACCGGGGGACAAGAAATAAAAGTAAGATATTGAAGCAGTTTAGCAAGAAATATTGTGAAGAAAATGCCGGACATGCAAAAAAAATCCCCTTTTCTCTACGTGGACGTGTCTTGCACATGACCAACACTTTCCTACCCCTTTTTCTTCACTGCAAGGAACAATCAAGTCCGAGTAAATGACATGTTTACCTAAATTCTTCATTACATTTATTCAAATATCTGAAATTAATCAGTGGTTGCATATGCAGAAGCTGTAAAGATAATCACTTTCAAAGACATCGAAAATAATGAATCTTTCCGTTTTGGAGACAAAAAGAATGAAAGGTGATCTAATTGATGTTTATAAAATTCATAAATAACCATTAAAATTGTCGTATGATAAATCTACTTACGTTTTACAATAACACTCGTCTGAGAGGTCATACTCTCATACTCCAAAAAGATATTTATTTCAAAATAAATAGAAAATCCTAGAGTGATCTTCCCTTTTTGCTTATTTTATTATATTTTCCTCTGTCTTAAGATATTTATAATTCTTTTTGTTTTATTTTTTATGCTTTATGATATTTGTACAAATTAATGTATTTGTATATTAAAAAACCCCTTGGGTTCATCGGCTATGCCGGCTTTCCCAAGTAATCTTAAATAAATTTTACACTATTATATTTCCAAAATATAATATATACATTTTATTTTATTTTATTTTACAAAATCAATTAATCAAGCACACTCGTCTAACAGATTGCTCCAAAGCGACGAGTGTACATATATATGTACATATATACATATATACAGAAATGTTTTTTTTGTTTGTTCACTTTGTATATTGATTTATATTTAGTCTTTTATTATTATTTTATAACCAATAAATTTAGTACACTCTCCTAAAATACGCAAACTTAGATCGAAGATGGTAGAGACTAGACTAGACTAGAGCTCGGGGTCAAAGACGCCTAATAAAAAATTTCCTCCCTAAACAATGCCGGACAATTCGGCTAGTAACTAAAAAATTCAAATCTAGGCGAAAGATGGGTAGATTGACGGATTAAAGTTATTTAAGCTGTGAAATTGGATCTTTTGTTGTTAAATCATAATTTAGAAAGAGAATCCCAATATACATACATATTTATATGTATGCATGTTTTGGTTCGTGAAATTTAATAAATAAAACGATGTTAAATTGAATAAAAAAAAACAAATGAATATATAAATAAATTTAAATAAAATAAAACTATTCAAATAAATTTAATAGTATATTAACTATTAGATTAGCCATCTTTAAGCGGTTTATATTACAAATACCGAGCGATGCCGGGTAAAACCACATCGCATAATGTATAAATATGTATTTTGGAAACCACTAATAATGTAAAATATACACACATTAAGTGTTTTTTTTTTCTCTTTTATATTTTCGACCATTGTGGCGCATTAGTTATTCCTGAAATGCCACAACAGTCCAAATTTAAATTAAATAAATAATTATATTTAAGAGTATGTTTATCTAAAATATAAACATCGCAATACTCGAGCTATTCCCAATTACAAACTACAATAAATGTACATATGTATATCATCTCTTGTATTGATTGATTTAAAAAAAAAAAATGTTTGTAAATCCGATTATATAGAGGTTAATATAATGTACATATATATGTATGTAGATACAATACACAAGTAAGATATATTTTCCAACTTACCGATAGGGATCTGCTGCAAAATCGTGCACGTTTCTCGAATAGTCTTTTAGTCGACATACTCCTGGTTTGGCTTCTGGCAACAAGTTGTCACGTGTGATCTCTCAGTTAAGTTGAAACATGTTCAATGCAACGATGCGCAAGAACACAGATAAATGCTTCCAAATGACACTAAACTTATCCAATAAGAAGAAATATACGAGCAAGTTGCAGCGCAAGTTGTTCGAGTGCTTCACCATCCGATTCCCATATCCTGCACACACATGATTAACGATTATTACCCCTTTTCGAATATATCCCTTCACCTTCCAGCGATTTCATTTTAAATCCTATCGAAGGCGATGAAAATTTTTGTTGATGTAATCGAAATTAAAATAAAGTATAAATCGCAAATTCTGAGACATTTAAAATTGGAAACGACTCATTAGGAGTCTGACGACAAATAAATTGTCTCAACTAGGAAAAGTCACGGAATCGTCTCTCACTCGTATATAATTACTCGGACGCCTTTTAAACGAGACGGTTAACTTTTGGCGAATCGATTTTAAACGACCTCCTCCTACCCGTCCTTCTTTTCCATTTTCGACGATGAAGCATTCCATTCCGGATAAATCGAATTCGGTGAAAGTAATCCGAATCGTATTACGTTCTTCGCACATGTCTCAGAATCGAATTGGCGTATCAATTTTTATTTTTCCTTTCTCCGCTGAGCGACTGTCAAATGTGAAGGACGGTAATTGAATCCGAACGATACTTTGATCTATCCGGTATTTGGCGAGAATATAAAGCGAAGGATTTCCTGAATACTATTCCAAAGAAAAATATAAAAAAATTTTTAAATAAACATATTTGAGAAAATATTTCGAACTTCGAATCTGATTATGTTGGTACATACGTGCGAAAATATAACTTGTAGATTTTCAAGCGGGGATGCAGGCGGGATTAGGGTGAGCCTCTTGCGCCAAAATGAGATTTCCTAACGACCATATGAATAAAAAATGAGCGCGTAAATACCTGAAACGCGCTTTCCATCGGAAAATGTATATCCTTGCACCTAACTCTCAAGGTACTTCAGCCTCCGACTACACGCCGAAGGCTTTCTCGCTTAGAGTGCAACATAGAAACCGCATTAATATCGGCAGGAAGCGTCTGGGAGGGGCTAGGCTTATCAATAACCACCCCAATGTTGATTGTGGACCTCATCATCACAATATGGTCAGTATAGTATCAGATCGATACCATTACTGGTCTGGTCATGTCAGATATTCACTATATGTATATGTACATATGTAAGTACATATGATATACATATGTATGTATATAAATGGTGAATATTCACTATCTACACTATGTGAAAAGCAAGAGAATTTATTTAAATATTATAGATGATTATAATTGATATACAATTATGTTTAACTATGTCCACAAAATAAGCCATTTTAAATGTAGATTTTTTTTTGTACATATGTACATATCATACAGTCGTGGACAAATGTATTAGGCCATTTGTAAAATATGCTTTTGACCGAAAATACTCTATTTGAAAGGTATTTGAAAGAGTCACTACCTGCATCGCATCTTATTAGAAATTCCTTTATTGTTGAACTCTACTACATATATCTTAATTGGCTTGCTTATTATATAAAAAATTGGCCTTTTTATGTATGTATATCATTATCTCGAGATGAGTTTTTTGTTTGATTGTTTTTAAAATCTCCGTTTCAGTTTTTTTTGTTTTTTTTTCTTCCTTGTTGATAAATTTCAAAAACACAGGTACCAAGTATAGGGAACAAGTCTCAGATTATTTAAAAGTATTTTCACGGGTCGGGATAGATAAAAAATTCCAAGCAATATAAATCATCGCGATGTGTGGTCCAAATGGGATAAAAGAATACAAATTCAGATTGTTTTTATAAAAAATAGATCACAAACGGGAAGACTAAGAAAGGGAACACTGTGTCAAAATCTCATTTTAACGAGATTTTGTTATTCAAAATCCCAAAAACGGACCTTCTGAGCTAGCTAGAGAATTGTAAAGCGAATGGAATATAAAATTTTCTTTACAAATCGTAAGAAGACGTCTGTCTGATGGAGTCTGGATTTATAAGTTTTGTATATATTATTTTTTGTATGTAAATGTTACGGATATCAGAATTATATACGTACATTTCGAAATAAATGTACATACGTTATTGATTCACCGTATATGATTGTAGAATTGACTAGCTTTTCTTTGTTGTATTTTGACTATATTATGCATTTTATAAATTGTAAATCATTTTTATTTAATCGATTTTAAATATGATGTCAAAGTAGCAAATGTGTAATTAATTGATATGTTCTTTTAGGATAAATATTATAGAACTAGTGTTGTACCCGATGACATATCATCGCATGAGTGTTGGCATATTAAGTTAGTAAATAAAAAAAAATTAAAAGAAATGTGTCGTCGGTCATGTATGTATTCGATCCGCACGAGGTTGGATTTTTTTTCAAATACCTTTTAATTTAATATTTATATTTAATTGTTTAATATGAAAAAAAAGATAAAAACTATCTACCTTCCTACATACAAACAATATAAAACACCGATAGAAAAAATAATTTATTAATTAATTAATTAAATAAACTTTCAAATGATGGCGGTAAATTCTCGGAGATTTAGCGCCGTCTATTTGTCTAGAGGAAACATTGGTGTTGAACAGGATATACATATATAGAAGTTTTTTTCTATTATTATTATATTCGTATATATGTTTTCGTATATATGGAATCAGACTGCAGTAATACGTGTCGATGATCAGTTCACTGATGAGATTCCTATAGAACGGGGCGTCAGGCAAGGATGCATCCTATCACCTACTCTTTTTAACACCTACACCGAATCCATCTTCCACGATGCTCTCCAAGAGGCGGAGGGCATCAAGGTGGGCGGCGAGACGATCACCAATATAAGATATGCTGATGACACGGCACTAGTCGCTGAAAATTTAGCAGACCTGCAAAGATCTCTAGACCGTGTACATCAAGAAAGCAATCGAAGAGGTCTGCGCATAAATCTAAAGAAGACAAAATTTATGATAGTAGATAGAATGCAAACAGACACCGGGAATCTAACCTTGGATGGAGAGGTGATAGAAAGAGTAAAAAGATTCAAATACCTGGGTACCTGGCTGAATGAAGAGATGGACCCAGATGAAGATTTAAGAATCCGCATCGAGATGGCTAGAACAGCATTTGTAAAAATGAAGGCGGCGCTTACAAACAAGCATCTCAATCTTCATACGCGGTTGAGATTCGCGAAGAGCTACTTCTGGACAGTATTACTACACGGATGTGAGACGTGGACTCTGAAAACCAAGATGATCAGCCGCATTGAAGCTTTTGAGATGTGGGTCTATAGGCGTATGCTGAAGATTCCGTGGACCAAAAAGATATCAAACGAAGCTGTCCTCGGCATGATGGGGAGAGGCAGGGAACTTGTTTCTGTCATCAAGCGGAGAAAGATGGAGTACCTCGGACACATGATACGGGGTCCAAAATACGAATTTCTCCGTTTGATAACCATGGGGAAAATAGAAGGAAAAAAATGGATTGGCAGGAAAAAGTTATCTTGGCTTCGAAACATGCGCATGTGGACCGATATGAGTGCCGAAGAGGTGTTCCGAGCCGCTGAAGACCGATGCGGATATATTCAAATATTCGACGAGGTGGTCGCCAACGTCCTGATGCGGACAAGGCATTAACAAGAAGAAGATATATGTTTTGGCAGTGATTTAGCTGTGACGTAGAAGTGATTTAACTGTGTTGAATCTAAACTACCATTATACATAGTACAGCGAGCGTTATCTCAGACAGACAGACAGAATAGCGATGTTATATATGTATATTATAGCGCTAATTTACAACATTGCTGTTTCTAAATCGATAAAAGCTAAACTGTGTGTAATTGAAGGTTCTTGACTATGGGGTACGTGTTAACTGAAATGAACATCGTTAGGCAATTAGTCGAAATTAGTTGAGTGAATTAGTTTGATGGATACACGAGATCCGGATAGGGGGTAATTCCCGATGCAAATTCACTTTACATAATACAACTAGCCGCGTTATTAAAACTCTCATCTAATCACACAAATGAAGCCTCATCAAAACCAACGACAAAACCGATGTAGTACATATCGCACGGTACCATCGTGACGGGAAACGGGGAGAAAGGGGGGTTGCAGGTCACATTGAAAAGGCTTATTTGAGAGTAACGATTCCATAATGCCCATATCAGATTTTCAGTGGTAGGGAAATCGAGGTCTGATTAATGTCACCCGGCGTCAATGGCCTCCCCCGACGAGTTGGGCTTCGCATTTTCATTAGGGGTCCTTTTTGGACCGCTGGACCTCGATTCCGATCCAGCCCTTTCAAAACGGACAAAGCGGATCGCGTATGTACGACCTTTGATGTCCCCGGGCCCCATTGACGTTGCCGGCTCTGCAACAGTGCCACGGTCCGCACTGATTACATCTCTAATGCGGCCCTCGTTTCAATGTCGGTTCAAAATTATCCGACGTTTCCGATTCAGCATAGGACGATGTGAAATTTGTAAAATTTTACTACTTTCAATGCATATTACATATTCATATGAAACCTTGTATATGCACATAAGCCGGATGACATATGTATATCTATGTAGGTACATGTACATACACATGTTAATTACACTGTTCGAAACGAAAAATGGTTCAGAGACGAGATATGACTTTTCTTATAGATCTACATATGCCTAGTAAATGCGAATCTGGTATTAAAAAATGTTTATTGGCTCGATATTCGGTATATGTTTTTTTACTTTATCTATGTACGTAGTGACAATAGATGAAGTTTTGTGATCATGCGAAAATTCGAACTCGAGATTTTGACTGATTCGAACTCAGAATCGATTACTGATCACGTTTTAATGATCTAGAAAAAATGTGTGTGTGTCTGTATGTGTGTCTGTGTGTGTGTCTGTGTGTGTGTCTGTGTACTTTGGGGATTTTTTCAACACCGTTAGTCCTATCGAACCGAAACTTAGTATCGGTTAATGAAATTCTTATAGACACTACGTAAATTTTTTTCAAATTTTTAAGTTGACCGGAAATGGTACCTCCCCTTATAGGTGTCCTCTTTTTTTTAAGTTTTTGAATTCGATTTTCTCCCAAACTACTAACTGAATCGGACTGAATTTCTTTTATATGTACTAAAAATAATAATTTTTATAATTTTATATTTTTTAAATATTTTTATCTGAGCCGGAAGTAGTACTTTTACTCTAGAGAATCGAGGTTTTTTATGTTTTTCTCAAAAGCCTTTTGATTATTCGAACTGAAATTTCATATCGATCAGTTTAAGCTCAATACCAAGTTATGTATAAAATTTGGTAAGCGTCCGTCGACCGGAAGTGGCAGTTTACTCTTGTTCGATTTTTCTTCCACTATTTTTTTCGACCCCTTAAACATGTGTGGTCTTCACGAAAAAATGCAAGTATAATTCTTGTATCAATGTGAATAAAATAAAAAAAAATCACTAATTTTAATAAACCGGAAGTGGGATTTTTTCCCTTCCGGAAGCATCCGGAAGGAAGGTCAAAATGTTGTCGCCTGGATCCTGACCACACCCCTAAACGTATTAAGCTGAAAATTTATATTTATATTATTTATGTACTAACTTAGATTTGGTAACGTTTTGGTCAGAATTCGTAAACCGGAAGTAGTATTTTTTTTTAAAACAATATTTCATTATTTTTTCATTATTTTATTTTGACCATTTAAATTATTTTAAGCGTCTTGATATTTATTATGTATAATAAAGATAGTGATTTTAAGTAAAAATAAAAAATAAAATCATGAAATTTAATGAACCGGAAGTGGGATTTTCTCCTATTAGAAAGGTCAAAAATGTTGTCGCCTGGATCCTGTCCACACCCCTGAACGTATTAAGCTGAAAATTTATATTTGTGTTGTTTATGTACTAACTTAGATTTGGTAACGTTTTGGTCAGAATTCGTAAACCGGAAGTAGTATTTTTTTTAAAAACAATATTTCATAATTTTTTCATTATTTTATTTTGACCTTTTAAATTATTTTAAGCGTCTTGATATTTATTGTGTATAATAAAGATAGTGATTTTAAGTAAAAATAAAAAATAAAATTACCAAATTTAATGAACCGGAAGAGAGATTTTCTCCTATTAGAAAGGTCAAAAATGTTGTCGCCTGGATCCTGACCAAACCCCTAAACGTATTAAGCTGAAAATTTAAAATTGTATTCTTTATATATTAACTTAGATTTGGTAACGTTTTGGTCAGAATTCGCAAACCGGAAGTAGTATTTTTTTTTTAAAACAATATTTCATTATTTTTTCATTATTTTATTTTGACCTTTTAAATTATTTTAAGCGTCTTGATATTTATTGTGTATAATAAAGATAGTGATTTTAAGTAAAAATAAAAAATAAAATTACCAAATTTAAAAAACCGGAAGAGAGATTTTCTCCTATTAGAAAGGTCAAAAATGTTGTCGCCTGGATCCTGACCAAACCCCATAACGTATTAAGCTGAAAATTTATAATTGTATTCTTTATATATTAACTTAGATTTGGTAACGTTTTGGTCAGAATTCGCAAACCGGAAGTAGTATTTTTTTTTAAAACAATATTTCATTATTTTTTCATTATTTTATTTTGACCTTTTAAATTATTTTAAGCGTCTTGATATTTATTGTGTATAATAAAGATAGTGATTTTAAGTAAAAATAAAAAATAAAATCACCAAATTTAATGAACCGGAAGAGAGATTTTCTCGTCTTAGAAAGGTCAAAAATGTTGTCGCCTGGATCCTGACCAAACCCCTAAACGTATTAAGCTGAAAATTTATAATTGTATTCTTTATGTATTAACTTAGATTTGGTAACGTTTTGGTCAGAATTCGCAAACCGGAAGTAGTATTTTTTTTTAAAACAATATTTCATTATTTTTTCATTATTTTATTTTGACCTTTTAAATTATTTTAAGCGTCTTGATATTTATTGTGTATAATAAAGATAGTGATTTTAAGTAAAATTAAAAAATTAAATCACTAAATTTAATGAACCGGAAGTGGGATTTTCTCCTATTAGAAAAGTCAAAAATGTTGTCGCCTGGATCCCGACCAAACCCCTAAACGTATTAAGCTGAAAATTTATAATTGTATTCTTTATGTATTAACTTAGATTTGGTAACGTTTTGGTCAGAATTCGCAAACCGGAAGTAGTATTTTTTTTTAAAACAATATTTCATTATTTTTTCATTATTTTATTTTGACCTTTTAAATTATTTTAAGCGTCTTGATATTTATTGTGTATAATAAAGATAGTGATTTTAAGTAAAATTAAAAAATTAAATCACTAAATTTAATGAACCGGAAGTGGGATTTTCTCCTATTAAAAAGGATAAAAATGTTGTCGCCTAGATCCTGTCCACACCCCTGAACGTATTAAGCTGAAAATTTATATTTGTATTCTTTGTGTACTAACTTAGATTTAATAACGTTTTGGTCAGAATTTGTAAACCGGAAGTAGTATTTTTTTTTAAAACAATATTTCATTATTTTATTTTGACCTTTTATATTATTTTTATCCTCTTGATATTTAATGTGTATTATAATTATACTGATTTTAAATAATAAAAAAAAATTAAACAAAATCCGACAACCGGAAGTAGAACTTTTGTCTTGTGCAATTATTTGCATATATTCGCGCTCAATTTGTATCGCTATCATAGTTATTAGTTCAATATTGAATTTTGTTTTGTAACCTTCTTATATTCCTCAAAAACATAGATAAAGTCATGGGTTGGTCACACCCGAATTTTTTTTTTTTTAATCGTGCGATTTTTCTATATCTTCGTGTTGTTAGGTCGATGTCTCAAAATCTGTCAATTTTTTGTTCAAAATGAATATTAGAATCTATAATCGGGTATTTTATCTTTCATTTGTAGTACTTTTAAGCTTTAAAATCTCTTTAAGTAGCCGTCCAGTTCAAATCAAAAGTCAAAAGTACGTATTTTCACTTGGGATTTTTTCCCACTGTTAATACTATTTTCTATTGAGTTTTTTCTATTGAAACATGTTTATTGAAATAGTGTTCTGGCCACACTATTTTTTTTTTGTTTAAAAGGGTTAATTGGAAGTGTGCTGAATTTTAAATCGTTAGAATTGAGAGCTAGAAACTCGTACTAATATTTACTCGTATTTACACGAATCTGAATTGAATTAATAGGGTTAATATGTATATTAAATTGTCTTTATATAAGAATTAAATTAAATTCCACTTAGAATAATCAAATTTCGACTATTCTTGTGGATTAATAACAAATTGTATTGATAACTGGCTTACCTCGATAAAATAAACGTCACTGTAATAAATAAGTGATAGATCGTGTTCACTGGGATATAAGAAAAGTCATATCTCGTCTCTGAACCAAAAAAATTCGGGTGTGACCAACCCATGACTTTATCTATGTATTTGAGGAATATAAGAAGGTTACAAAACAAAATTCAATATTGAACTAATAACTATGATAGCGATACAAATTGAGCGCGAATATATGCAAATACTTGCACAAGACAAAAGTTCTACTTCCGGTTGTCGGATTTTGTTCAAATTTTTTTTATTATTTAAAATCAGTATAATTATAATACACATTAAATATCAAGAGGATAAAAATAATATAAAAGGTCAAAATAAAATAATGAAATATTGTTTTAAAAAAAAATACTACTTCCGGTTTACAAATTCTGACCAAAACGTTATCAAATCTAAGTTAGTACATAAAGAATACAAATATAAATTTTCAGCTCAATACGTTTAGGGGTGTGGACAGGATCCAGGCGACAACATTTTTATCCTTTGTAATAGGAGAAAATCCCACTTCCGGTTCATTAAATTTGGTGATTTAATTTTTTAATTTTACTTAAAATCACTATCTTTATTATACACAATAAATATCAAGACGCTTAAAATAATTTAAAAGGTCAAAATAAATTAATGAAAAAATAATGAAATATTGTTTTTAAAAAAAATACTACTTCCGGTTTACGAATTCTGACCAAAACGTTACCAAATCTAAGTTAGTACATAAACAACACAAATATAAATTTTCAGCTTAATACGTTCAGGGGTGTGGACAGGATCCAGGCGACAACATTTTTGACCTTTCTAAGACGAGAAAATCTCTCTTCCGGTTCATTAAATTTGGTGATTTAATTTTTTAATTTTACTTAAAACCACTATCTTTATTATACACAATAAATATCAAGACGCTTAAAATAATTTAAAAGGTCAAAATAAAATAATGAAAAAATAATGAAATATTGTTTTAAAAAAAAATACTACTTCCGGTTTGCGAATTCTGACCAAAATGTTACCAAATCTAAGTTAATACATAAAGAATACAATTATAAATTTTCAGCTTAATACGTTTAGGGGTTTGGTCAGGATCCAGGCGACAACATTTTTGACCTTTCTAAGACGAGAAAATCTCTCTTCCGGTTCATTAAATTTGGTGATTTTATTTTTTATTTTTACTTAAAATCACTATCTTTATTATACACAATAAATATCAAGACGCTTAAAATAATTTAAAAGGTCAAAATAAATTAATGAAAAAATAATGAAATATTGTTTTTAAAAAAAATACTACTTCCGGTTTACGAATTCTGACCAAAACGTTACCAAATCTAAGTTAGTACATAAACAACACAAATATAAATTTTCAGCTTAATACGTTCAGGGGTGTGGACAGGATCCAGGCGACAACATTTTTGACCTTTCTAATAGGAGAAAATCCCACTTCCGGTTCATTAAATTTGATGATTTTATTTTTTATTTTTACTTAAAATCACTATCTTTATTATACACAATAAATATCAAGACGCTTAAAATAATTTAAAAGGTCAAAATAAAATAATGAAAAAATAATGAAATATTGTTTTTAAAAAAAATACTACTTCCGGTATACGAATTCTGACCAAAACGTTACCAAATCTAAGTTAGTACATAAATAATATAAATATAAATTTTCAGCTTAATACGTTCAGGGGTGTGGTCAGGATCCAGGCGACAACATTTTGACCTTCCTTCCGGATGCTTCCGGAAGGGAAAAAATCCCACTTCCGGTTTATTAAAATTAGTGATTTTTTTTTATTTTAATCACATTGATACAAGAATTATACTTGCATTTTTTCGTGAAGACCACACATGTTTAAGGGGTCGAAAAAAATAGTGGAAGAAAAATCGAACAAGAGTAAACTGCCACTTCCGGTCGACGGACGCTTACCAAATTTTATACATAACTTGGTATTGAGCCTTAACTGATCGATATGAAATTTCAGTTCGAATAATCAAAAGGCTTTTGAGAAAAACATAAAAAACCTCGATTCTCTAGAGTAAAAGTACTACTTCCGGTTCAGATAAAAATATTTAAAAAATATAAAATTATAAAAATTATTATTTCTAGTACATGCAAAAAAAATTCAGTCCGATTCAGTTAGTAGTTTGGGAGAAAATCGAATTCAAAAACTTAAAAAAAAGAGGACACCTATAAGGGGAGGTACCATTTCCGGTCAACTTAAAAATTTGAAAAAAATTTACGTAGTGTCTATAAGAATTTCATTAACCGATACTAAGTTTTGGTTCGATAGGACTAACGGTGTTGAAAAAATCCCCAAAGTACACAGACACACACACAGACACACACACAGACACACACACAGACACACATACAGACACACACACATTTTTTCTAGATCATTAAAACGTGATCAGTAATCGATTCTGAGTTCGAATCAGTCAAAATCTCGAGTTCGAATTTTCGCATGATCACAAAACTTCATCTATTGTTACTACGTACATAGATAAAGTAAAAAGTCGTCATTTGTCGAACAGTTTTATTATGCTTATGATTGCATACATGCATATATGTATAGTAAATTATACATAAATACCTACAAATTCATGTTTTTTAAACTCATAGACATATTACTGTTGAAAAGCGTGGTTGTGCTTTTGCCTAGCATTGAGAGGTTGCCGGGTTCGATCCCGTAAACTGACCTCAATTGAAAGGAATTTATTCTTAGTATATTATCTGTAATTCTGCTGGACAGACATGAATATTTGTAACTCCAGGTCAATAGTTTCCTGTCGGAGTTTGTCAATTTTTCTGATTTCATTGTTGAAACGGTTCCTCCATTAAATTGGGTAAAAACCATCCTTCCTACTATGTCACCACAATATGAATATGATTTGTGTACAGTAAAAATGTATGTGCAAGTTTAAATTCATAGATGTCACGTTAATTTCGAGTTCTTCAGTGCCTTGTAATTTAGCAACTTATGTAATAAAAATGATGTAAATATATGTACATATGTTTATGAAATATTACATTAGTAAATTAAAAACGTATTATATAAGAGAAATTATGATAGTTTGTAATATAAAGTTTTTTATGAGATACGAAGTGTAGAAAAAGTAGTTTTTAATAACAAAAAAGGCCACGAAAAGATGTTAAAAAGGCTCATTGGATAGCCAGCTGTCATCACGTCAATCTGACAGTCGATTGTAATGAAATTACGATGAGTTCATTAATGATTAAGATAAAATTTTCTTTCTTGAGATGAGAGCTAACCTCCTTAAGTCGGTAATATATGTATAGGAGCGATCAGAAGATTGGAAGTGGTTCAAAATCAGTTCATAAATATTGCGCCACGGATTCGCAGTCCGTGAAACTAATGAAAGGCTTGTAAAACAATGTGCCTACTACCTATAAAATAGATAGTAAAAATAAATTAATGAATCCCAATATTCTCTGTTTCAAAAGCATAAGTAAATAAATATCAAAACAAATTAACATACCTTTTGTATAATTGGTGTAA